>NC_056725.1:114304760-114387260 GCF_019279795.1 Protopterus annectens
CACTTCACGAGACCATATGATCGAACTTTCGGAATCCCAACATTGTGAATGGAGGTCTGCATACAGCGCAGAACGGGAGATTTCCTTTTTCCTCGCTGAAGTGCGATCTCAAAATTGGAATATTTAAGTAGTAGGGGTGTGAGGGGTGTGGGGGTGAAACATTTAAATTGTTGTTTTTTTTTTTTTTTGATTTGCTTTAGAATTTCAGTATTCTGAAACATGATCATATGGTCTCGATCATATGAAATTCAATGTTTCGGAATTTCAAGATTCTGAAGTGAATCCATATTTACACACATATATATATATATATATATATATATATATATATATATGTATGTGTGTGTTTATATATATATATATATATATATATATATATATATATATATATATATATATATATATATATGGGTCTACTTTGAAACATCTAAAACCCATAACATCTAATTTCATAACATTGAGACCAGAACATCTAAAACCCAAAACCTCTTAAACTGATAACATCGAATTTCATAACATCTAACACTACAAATCACAAGAAATAACATCCCCTGCACATATAACGACACCAAACTACCAAACACACATTTTACTACATTTCTGCAGGGAGTAAGCCCCCCTTCACCCCCACCCCATAAATTAAATATACCAACTCCAAGATCGCACTACAGTGGGAAAAAGTTAATTTCCTAACCCCACTATATCAAGCCTCCCTGCAGAAATGTAGTAAAAAGTGTGTTTCGTAGTTTGGTGTCATCATATGTCATTATATGTGGAGGGGGTGTTATTTTCATTTGATTTGTACTGTTAGATGTTATGAAATTCACTGTTATTGGTTTTAGATGTTCTGGTCTCAATGTTATGAAATTAGATGTTATGGGTTTTAGATGTTTTGAGGGGGACCCATATATATATATATATATATATATATATATATATATATATATATATATATATATATATATATATATATATATATATATATATATATATATATATATATATATATCTCGGTTTACTATCAAAATGTCATCCTTAAAAAAATCCCATTCAAAACATCAATGAAAACAGCGAAAGTCATAATATACATCACTTCGCAATGCCATATTACTAAACAAATTCAGCAGATTCGACATTGTCACCAAACTGAGAACATGATGTCTGTATAGGAGCTCAGGTAAGTAAAACTCCTACATTTCACATCATGTCTTTGCAAGGGGGCAAGCTCCCCTCCACCCCCACTTTGGGGGTGGGCTGCACCTCCCACACCCCTTGCTAACTATATATTCCAACTCTGAGATTGTACTACAGTGAGGAAAGGGATGAATGTCCCAATCCGCACTGTACCGCAATCTCTAGTCCTAACCTCGAGTTCACATCAGCGAATGCACAATGGCATTCACTGATATGAACTATCAGTGGTTGGCAAAACAGCAATTGACCATCTTCCATCCGATATCCCGTCTGCAGAGAATCTGCATTCTGGATTTTGATATTAAACCATATATATCTGTGTCTGCCTGGGCGATCACAGCAGGGAGGTTAGTTAGTGGAAGGTAGGGTAGATGTGTATATTTGTGTGTGTGCTTATGGTGAATGGATGACAGTGATCATGATTGTGATTGGGTGGGCGGGGTGTTTGAAGTGTGTGTGTGTGTGTGTGTGTGTGTGTGTGTGTGTGTGTGTGTGTGTGTGTGTGTGTGTGTGTGTGTGTGTGTGTGAGGTGGCTGCCATACCTCTTAATTCCCACTAGATTAATAAGCTTTGGATGTAAGTGATACTTTTTCCATCTTCAAATCCCAACCAAACCTAGTTAACTCCACTGAATATATGGAAACATAGGCTGCCACACTTTATAAGGCTGTAAATAGCTGCATAGATGCAGTCTACCTCATAGGAAGAAGGGCAAGGCAAACCCCAGAAAAAAAACATAATATCAGCAAGCTTTACAATAAAAGAAAAATAATTTTGATCAAACCTAAGAAGAGTAGTTCACACATGGAGCTCTCATCACTGAAATAAACAACTCAGGACGTTAAAGGAAAAACTCCAATTTCTCCTACAGTTTAACTAAGTATGATCCCAGTTACTCTTATTAAGGGAATACATAATTGTCTAACACCAAATAGGATAGGTTCATTGAAGCACCAGTAGGCAAACTGGCTAGGGTTAAAATAGCTTGCAAGGACAGTTAACCCAGTACTTACCTATGAACTATAATGGGGGACATTAAACATCAGGGAACATTTTCTTCATTCGAGGAGTCAAAGTTAAGATGATAGAACAACAGGTTTTGTAAAACAAAAGACTTATGAAGGGGAACTCTAGACACTGGGAATTTTTTTCTACATAGTACTCACATCCACTTAATACAGCAACAACTCCTCCATGGGGATGCATTTACTGAAGAATAAGAAGCAATGTTGTGTATTAATTGAGTGTAGGAACCCATGATGTTCATGCTTGAGACTTCTGGATAAGAGGATGACACTAGACGACACCAGGGAGTCTTTAAAATCTTGCTCTAATTAATTAAAAATGTTAATAGAGCAACTGGTCTTGTGTCATGGTGCATTCTGTGAAGGAAAAGGAGAATGAATCTGTCATGATTGTCAGTACTGACTGAATTCAATCATATGTGCATTAGAGAGGAGTGGAAAAATAAGAGACATCATCAGGGATGTTAAGTAAACTGAGGGGCAGGTAAGTGGCATGAAAGTTGTCTCTGCACATGGGTGTGTGTGTGTGTGTGTGTGTGTGTGTGTGTGTGTGTGTGTGTGTGTGTGTGTGTGTGTGTGTGTGTGTATGTATGTACATTTGGCTGTGTGTATGCGTGTGTAGTGGAACGAATGACTGGGATGTTTGTGCTAACGCAATGCATCAGCCTCCAGAATTGGGTACCTAAGGGAAGCATAAAAAAGCTTGTTTGTGCTTGCGGTAATCACTGAGTGATTCAGAGACATGAAAATTACCTGATATAGACATCTTTTCCTCATTGCTGCTAATGTGTGACTAACAGGTTATTTTTGACACAGCCTTACCATTTATGGACAAGACTGCTTCTGAATCAAGTCTGTGATGGTCTACTACACATGGTTCATTTCCCAAAGTTATATTGTCATCATAATGAAGAGAACCATGAAAATATTTTGTGATTCATAAACTAGTATAAAACACTTTTACTAAAAAAGCTGACTCAGACAGCTTTCATCGAAGCTGAGACTGCCTTGTGTAGAAAGCTTTTTTTTTTGTTTACTGATATTGTTTTATGAAATTGCATTGTGCTATTCTATTGCAATATTTTATTTTATTTAAAATCATTTTCCTTTGAATAGTAAAATAGCTGGTGTGAAAAAGAGAAGACAGTTTGTGCCTCGGTGACTCATAGCAACTTGAGGAGGTTAATTACCTGAGAACTGTGGGAGGAGCTTGTGACTAGTATGTTTATTTAATGTTGTGTCTTTCGGCTTTTCCCGGTTAGGGGTCGCCACAGCAGAACTCCGGTCCGCTAATGATTGGCAGTTGATTTTTACATGCAGAGTTGCCAGCTCTGATGCACAACCTTCAACGAAGGTACGCCCATTCACGCATGTCTCCACACAGAAGACGCTTTAGCTGAGAATCGAACAGGACAATGTCTTACTGTGAGGCGACAATGCTACCGCAGCACCACCACCGCAGTTAGTATGTTTATTTAATAGGGAAACAAAATATTCCAGTGTTTTCTTGATAAATTTGTTTTGAGCAGCATTTGCCACAAAATATGCTTCTTTGTGATAAAAGCAACTTTCCCGCCTTACCCACTTTGTTCTGGTTGTTTTCCTAATCCAAGTAACTCTGTAAATCTAGAGTTGTTTGTTCATTACATTAACATGATTTCAACATTCCTTTCTACTCCTCTTCCCTTGGCTGTTCTTAATGGTCATAAAAATAGGCTTTCAAATTATCAAACATGAATTACATTTTGTGATCATAAATTTTGTAGAGTTGCTAAGTGTGTATGTATTGTGAATATATGTATATGGCATTGCAACTTTAAAATGAAAGTTTAAAATCGCTGTTTGAAGGAATACTATATCTCATAATACATTGAGTAAGTGTAAATGTGTTTACTGAAGTTGGTCTGCTCAGTGGTGAACCAGTAAACAAAAAATTAAAGCCAAATGTTTTTTTGATATGCCATAAGAACACCCAGATGAGTATCATTACCTGTGCTGTCTCAAGTAAAAGAGCCAAAAAGAATGCAAAATTGTCTATTATAAACCATAACTAAAGTGAGTAGTGTGTGCCAATTGTCCAAGTGATAACAAACATTTGCATTATAGGAATATGTGTACATCTAAAGAGGTTCAATGATGCAGTTATTACAGAAAGAGATTCACTCTACATTCACTAGAGGAAACCGCTTTTAAGCTAGACAATGCTGATGTGTTTTCATCGTTTGATGCTTCCTGGAGTTTTTGTCAAATTCCCAAACAGGAAGGTAGGCAATAGGTGACAACCTTCAGTATTCGGTTAGGAAGGATCTGTTTCAGGATGCTGACATTTGCTCCAACTTCAGCACCTGAAATCTTTCAGGAAGAAAGGAACAATTTGATATAAGGGCATGAAGGTGTTCTCATTGTCATGGAAGACTTATTGTTTGATCCAAATAACAGGCACATGATTCAATGTTCAAAGAATTGCTCTAAACCATTAACCATTAACTCACTCACACCTACAGTGCTACTTGCATAAATCCTAGGTCAGTGCCTTTAGTTTAACTGCCATTAGCTAGTTTATTTGCTCAACACTCAAAATCCCATAAGTTCATTACCTTATGTACACTGATCAACCTGTAAAGGCTTTACATATGCAGAAATGTGACCATTGTATTCTTAATTTGTAAATATATAAAATAAAATAAAAATAAACAGAGCTACAGTAGCAAACACAAATGGAAATTCCTGTTTTCTTGGGAGGTACTGCTGAGTGCTTCAAAGCATCTTCATCACAGTTATTTCTTGTGGTAGTGTGCACTCTTGTTGGCCTTTGAGCAATCTTGGCACAGCTACTGGTCTTAAATGTGCTGTATTTTTTACTTTTTCTTATTTTATTTTTAATTGTCAGCTATCTTTTTCAATATTTTCCATCAGTATGAAATGCCCCAATAAGTTTCCATTTATATGTCTAACAACCAGATTGGTTTGATGTTAGATATCTGGCATTCACATATATATTCTTTAGCCTGTCATTTTTATGGGTATTTCCTGTGCATCTTTAAACAAAATTTGGGCTGCCTCCTAGCCTTCCTTCTTACCGTTATTATTCTTAGAGAATCCCAGAGATGTGTAGGAGTAGCCCAGTTACACTTCATTATGCCTAAGGTAGGAAAAAATGTTTATGAGTGGGACTAGGACTAATTCATCACTCACGGAGTATTCTTGTATGCACAGTGAAGTCCTCCAGTGGCTTTTCTGATATAGCCGTTTCTTTCATAAAAAGGGAAATCCATGATTGTTAAAGTAATTCAGTAGGCACTAGTTTCAAAGAATGCTGATGCGACCCTATTGTGCTAATAGAATTGCAGCATCCATTTCCACACCATTAACTTTGAATTATTACATTGAAATGAATTATGAAATGTGTTTGCTGGCAGAACAGAAGGGATAGTTTGGAAAACTATAACAGTTATTTTTTTATTCTTTATAAACAGCATGTAGTTAAGGAACAAAGAGTACCTGTCCAATGGCCTTTCAGTTTACCTTTTTTATGCTGGACATCAAAGCCTTATGGATACTTACATCATTCACACTTCCGTGTCTTTGTAATTCAGTTGAAAATGGTTAGGTTCACACTTCAGTGGTTAGGCATCCTAACTGAAATGCAGTGTTTACACTCCAACTGCCTGCCATTTGCACTTGTATAAACAGCCCATGTGGTTTAAACATCCAATCACATATCTATATTTTGATCTCATATGGGTCAACCATGATACCTAGAGATGTGCAAGCTGGTTCACCTGATCTGGTCCATATAGTTATGATCAATCTGAGTAGATTTATATTTCATTTTATTTCTGTAATGTAGTTTGACTGGTGGGAGCAAGTATTTTGGCAAGCAGTCCAAATCAACTAGTGAGTTGGCATCAGGTGTTTTACTTTACAGGTAAATGCTGAGTTTTTGACACACTTTGTGTGCGTAAGACAGAGAGAGAGAGAGAGACAGAGGTGGTGAGATTGGTTAAACTGTGTGTGACAGAAAGAGAGATGGAAATGGAGCAATCGGTGAGACTATGTGTGGCAAAGAGGAAGAAAGACAGAGATAGAGAAAATGGTAAGACTGTAAGAGAGAGAGGGAAAGAGAGATTGGAGACACTATGTCAGAGGAAAAGACAGATGAGGATTTATTTAATCAGATTCTGATGCTGATGTGTGCTTTTCCGGTGTTATTATTACTTTTTTATTCTTACATTGAACTATTCATAACTATTTTCTAACTGATTCCTTATTAGTAAGAGATAATGTATTGATACCATCACAGGCTACTAAACAGGTTTTTATATTAAATTTAGAAATGAGAATGCAATCATTTATTAACATGAATCGCTTTGCACTGTGATGAAAATTAAACAATGATATGTTACTCCTGTATCAAATGCTTCACTGCTGGAACATCTGTCAGACAGTAGAGCTTTGTTCTCCATACTGTTATCAAAATATATTATTATGCAGAATGATGTTCCATCCATTATCATTTTCAGTTACTTTGAGTAATACTGATACAATGTCCATGTCTTCTGGCCTTTGTCCACCAATTATTGAATTGCTTTGTTTGGACATGTTGACCACATGCCTGTTAAGTATGCTTCTAGCAAGCATTAACTGTATGTAAGAGTTGGCTTTGAAAATGTACTGGTCATTACATTAGGATTACAGTCAGTCAGTAATGTCAGACAGTACAGCTTTGTTCTCCATACTGTTAACAAATATCATGGTTATGTAGTATGTGTTGTTCTGTTATGTTTTACAGTTACTTTGATTAATATTGACACATTCTCCATGCCTTTTGGCCTCTGTTCACCAACTATTTTCCCACTTTGTCTGGCAATCTCGAGCACAGGCTTCTTAAGTAAGCCTCCATTATACATTTATTGTATGTAAGAGTTTGAGCTTAAATGTACTTTTTAAGTTACCGTGTATAAATTTCACCATGCATGCTTATCTGTCCTGCCTAACATGCCTTATATTGTGCAGTGCCATATTGCAGTTATACATAGAGTCTTGAAGACAATCAGTAATGTCTGACAGTAGAGTCATCAAAGAAGTCATGAATGCCTCCTCAAATCAGTGGGGTATTTAGTACCACAGAAAATGAGTTTTTTTCCTGGAAATATTATGAATGTACTGTATGTCATATATTAATAATTCTATTAATAAATAGAATCAAAAGATGATTACATGGTGCTTTGTGGTATCATCTGAGACCTTACATAACACTGCAAAAGTTGTCACTGTCACTTGCTGTCAGCCTACTCCCAGTCAGCAGATATTTATAGTTATTCACTAATAAAGTATACATATGAGTATAAATATCATATTTCTGTAAATATCTCTGACATTGTCTACTTGAATGGATTGCGGGCTAGCATTTCACATGCCATGCTTAGAGACACTAGTTGGCATAATAGCTAAGGCCTTATACTCCCATGCACAATATCTATTTGGAATGGTTGTGTCCTGCCTGTGTGTCTGTAGGGTTTCTACCACCTCTGAAAACCATGCTGAGTGTTCTGAGTGTTTCCATCTAAAACTCAGCAATGAATGAAGCTGTGAGCAGCTGCGCAGACTCTCTATATGGTGCCCTACATTGGAAGAGTTGTATAGACCAACCACTTTGGGCATCAACTGTAGTGCACAGTGTCATAGGAGAACATGGATCATAGACTGCATGCCATGGCAGGATTAGCTACTCGACAGTGGAAAACATTTGTCCTTATGTGATTCAGTCATGTTGACTAATGGTGACACAATGGGCATGGGTATTTGCCAGTTAAGAATGAGAAAGAAGCCAAAAAGTAAGTTGTACAAAATAGTGGTATGACCAGTATTACTGTATAGTACAGAAACCAGGGCAGTAAAGGAAGAACAGTTGAGGAAGCTAGTGGTGATGGAAATGAAGTGCCTGAAATGAATCTTAGGGCACCTAATGTGGGAGAATGTGGGACAAATGAAGAAATGAGGAAATAAGAGCAGAATCCAAAGCAGCTCAAATTGCAGAATATATCAAAGAGAACAGATTACGGTGGTTCAGACATATGTGCAGAAAAGCAGAAGACAATCTGCTGAAGAAGATTTGGGGAAGACAGGAAGGAGGTAAGAGGAAATGGGGATGTTCAGCAAAGAGGTGGATGGATTGTGTGAGAAAATCTGCGACAGTCAGGCATGAGTGTTGAAGAAGGCTGGAGTATGGCATTGAATCGAGAGAGATGGCAACAGTTAACACGATACCCAGACCCCGTGTAGAAAAATGGGAAAAAGGGGGCTGATGATTGGTTCATAGATTCATGATTATGATGCCCAGTCACAAGAAAAGTCATAAATGGCTCCCTAGACCAACTGTATGCTTAATACTACAAAAATGTGATTATTTTCTGGAAATATTATACATGTATGGCATAGGTTAATAATTATATTAATAACTTCAGATACAGGGTGTTTATATGATATTCCATAGAATCAAATGAAAGAATACACAATGCTAAAAAAAGCTTTGCATAGATAGTTGGTGTCTAGCTAGAATTCTTTGAAAATATTGGCATTTGTCCACCAGATATCCAAATATGCATACCATTCATAACTCTAAACATATCTCAAAAATGGAATGAAATATGGAAAAACTGTATTGCATGAGGAAATGTCTTACTGATAGTTGTGGTCTGTCTACTACAGTTACAGAGATAGTAATACTTGTTTGCATAATTATTATTAGCAAATGTATATATTATCTAATTACTTTCAGTATAACGTTACTGCATCTGGCTGACATATGATATCATCACTGTGAAGACTGTGTGCTGAATAACTTTTGTATTTTAACTTTTTTGCAACTTTTATAGTTTTTGAGATATATATGTTTGTTTACAGGTAGATTGCAAAACAGCATTCACAGATTTTTAGCTCAACTGAATGGTATCCAAGCAGCAACTCAAAGTTGCATCAAAGTTGAGTCAAACTCAAAGCAACAAAGTGTCAGAAGGAGTGAAATTCCACTCAAGCTAGGTGAGAAAGAGTTAACAACTCTGTTTTAAAGCCTAAATAAGATAAATGCTGCTTTGGAAAGACTGAGTCTCAGCATTTTGGTCACAGCATAAGCACTAATGGAATTAGACCAGAAGCAAGCAAGGTCAGAGCAATACTAAAGAGTCTTAGGCATAATTGCCTTCCTGGGCAAGTTTGTGCCAGATCTGTGGGCAGTGCTATGTACACTGATAGACTTGATAAAGCAAGATATACCTTGTTCAGAGGGTGTGCTCAAGCTTTCAGCTGAGTAAAAGGAATGCTAGCAATAACTCTAGCACTAGTGTATTATAATGCTTTCTCTCTGATGATTGAGTGCTGATGCTAGTGCCTGTGGCCTTGCTGCAACATTGCTCCAAATGGATGTTGCCTATTGTTCCAGACTGCTAACCAATTCTGAACAAAGATGTTTGCATATCAAAAGAGAACACCTTTCAAGTATGTGGATATGTAAGAGATTCTACAGATACCTGTTAGGGTTAGAGAGTTTCCATTTCCAGACTGACTACAAGCCACTGATTCCAATAATTAATGCCTGTAATTTCTGGAAAGTACCACTTAGATGTCAAAGACTACTTATGAGACTGAAAAGGATCAATAACAGAGCAATTCATGTTCTTTTCAAGAAGTTATGCAGAAATCTTGTATGTGACCAACTACTGTCAGATACTGAAGAAGACATTGCCACCTGTGTGCAGAACATAATGACAACCAGCCTATACCTGATTCTCAAACACAAACTTTGCTACACCAGCAAGTCTGAAGCATAAGTTGGCAGAGAATGCCAGTGTTTGCTTACAAGACAATGGTGTTAGCCATTGAAACTAATGAAACTTTCTGGCATGGGGAAGAGCTCCCCATATATGCTGATAGTGCAACTGCAGCCATTACAGGGGAAGTCCCATATGCCTGCATTAACATTAACAACATAGAAGGGATGAACATAAAAGAATGCCAGGGATATACTTCAGTACCCAACATGGCTCCAATGAATATGAGCTAGTAACAGAAGCAATTTCAACCCCTTTGTACACAGGGGACAACTTTACAGCTAATGTCTGGCTTTATGACAGTTGCAACATGAAGGAGGGCATACACACAGCATGTCAAATTTGTGTTCCCAGCCATTATACTGCATGCCTTAATGAGTTTTCCCTGTACTGCCTGCAGTGCTACTGCTGACATACAGGAGGCACTGTGGAAACAGAAGACTTTAGTAAACATCAGGACCTACACAGTGAAATGAACAGAACCGGTCTGCACTTTACAAATGTAAGGAAGTTTATTAACACTGAGTGTTTATGAATCCCGTTAATTGACATTAACATAACATCCAACAGATGGCTTGGCCATTCATGCACTGTGTCCAGAGGTGGTAAGGCATACTCTGCTCCAGGTATGATGTCAGACTGGAGACAGATCAGAATAGTGAGTTCAGGATGGCATTGTAAAGTGGTAGAGACTATCTGCAATGCTACTGCATGGCATTTAGGTTCATAGCTTCTTCTTTCGGCTTTTCCCGGTTAGGGGTCGCCACAGTGGAACTCCAGTCTGTTTTTTGATGCATCGCAGTTGCATTTTTATATATATAGTCATTATGTTATACTTGTTTATTTAATTTAAAAGCTATTGGAAACTACCACAAGTAAATAGAAGTATAATATAATATAATATATGCTGTGAATGAGTTTGTATAGTACAGCATGCACTTAATTGAGTTCATGCTGTACTTTATTAAATGGTAATTATTTATGGAATTTCATCGCCTCACTATTAATGATGATGTTCATAGGGTTTATTCCATACATCAAAATTTTAGATATATTGCCATTACATACATCTTTATTTTTATTCATTTGTTTAAAGTAGTTAGTGACGTTACATATAAATAACTGACACGGTCGTGGTTTGTTTTATATTTCGCTATATTGCATTTAAATTGGAGAGATGTTAGCGGGCACTTAACCTAAGCAATTTTATTATATTATGTTCTGATAATAGTTACCAAATATGGACTGTGAATATGAGAACACCATTTGTTGGTATGTTATAGGGAGATCTGAGTCTAAAAGCACACTACCACTTTAATACCAGTATTTTTCTAATTGATTTATTGATTTGACATAAACTGTATAATTGTTTTAATTGAATTAATTGAGATCTGATTTTAACTATAAAAGAGAGAGTCAGAATTGTTATAATTTAGATCTGATGAAGCGTGCATGTGGCACGTGAAAGCGCTCATCTCTGGTTTTATCGAATAAAAGTTGGATTATATATCAACAAGAACAGTGACTTCTTTCGTGGTGACTTCAACAGTTTATTTTATATTGAACACTGAGTGTTTATGAATCCCGTTAATTGACATTAACATAACATCCAACAGATGGCTTGGCCATTCATGCACTGTGTCCAGAGGTGGTAAGGCATACTCTGCTCCAGGTATGATGTCAGACTGGAGACAGATCAGAATAGTGAGTTCAGGATGGCATTGTAAAGTGGTAGAGACTATCTGCAATGCTACTGCATGGCATTTAGGTTCATAGCTTCTTCTTTCGGCTTTTCCCGGTTAGGGGTCGCCACAGTGGAACTCCAGTCTGTTTTTTGATGCATCGCAGTTGCAATTTTATATATATAGTCATTATGTTATACTTGTTTATTTAATTTAAAAGCTATTGGAAACTACCACAGGTAAATAGAAGTATAATATAATATAATATATGCTGTGAATGAGTTTGTATAGTACAGCATGCACTTAATTGAGTTCATGCTGTACTTTATTAAATGGTAATTATTTATGGAATTTCATCGCCTCACTATTAATGATGATGTTCATAGGGTTTATTCCATACATCAAAATTTTAGATATATTGCCATTACATACATCTTTATTTTTATTCATTTGTTTAAAGTAGTTAGTGACGTTACATATAAATAACTGACACGGTCGTGTTTTGTTTTATATTTCGCTATATTGCATTTAAATTGGAGAGATGTTAGCGGGCACTTAACCTAAGCAATTTTATTATATTATGTTCTGATAATAGTTACCAAATATGGACTGTGAATATGAGAACACCATTTGTTGGTATGTTATAGGGAGATCTGAGTCTAAAAGCACACTACCACTTTAATACCAGTATTTTTCTAATTGATTTATTGATTTGACATAAACTGTATAATTGTTTTAATTGAATTAATTGAGATCTGATTTTAACTATAAAAGAGAGAGTCAGAATTGTTATAATTTAGATCTGATGAAGCGTGCATGTGGCACGTGAAAGCTCATCTCTGGTTTTATCGAATAAAAGTTGGATTATATATCAACAAGAACGGTGACTTCTTTCGTGGTGACTTCAACAGTTTATTTTATATTGAACACTGAGTGTTTATGAATCCCGTTAATTGACATTAACATAACATTCAACAGATGGCTTGGCCATTCATGCACTGTGTCCAGAGGTGGTAAGGCATACTCTGCTCCAGGTATGATGTCAGACTGGAGACAGATCAAAATAGTGAGTTCAGGATAGCATTGTAAAGTGGTAGAGACTATCTGCAATGCTACTGCATGGCATTTAGGTTCATAGCTTCTTCTTTCAGCTTTTCCCGGTTAGGGGTCGCCACAGTGGAACTCCAGTCTGCTAATAATCGGCAGTAGATTTTTTTATGGTGCCGAGGTGCCAGCTCAATGCCCAACCTTCAACAAAGGCACGCCCATTCATGCATGTCTTTCAGACACCACTCGACCGAGGGGAGGACATGCAGACTCCACACAGAAGGAGCTCCAGCTGAGAATTGAACGGGAGAACCTTTTAGGTTCATAGCTATATATTAGAATAATGACCACTAGAGCCTTTATAAGCATAGTCATGCAAACCAAATGTGTTCCATGGCTTACTTTATATTAGACATTATTATAAGGGATGTATGTTGGTTAGGGCATAATTTAATGACTTCCTCTGTCCATTAAAGACATGGCTGCCTGACCATGGGTGAATTTCTAGTTTCTCATTCACTGGTCCAGATCACACTTGAATAGGGTTAGGAAAGGACTCTGCTTCACATGGATGGGGGGCCTATTCCAGAGAATGGGAATTATCTGAGATACATATATGTCCAGCCTTATATGAAGCATACTATACTGATGCTGTTTACTGCAACACATATTACTTATGATTTAAATTATTCTTTGTTCTCTATATTATCTAAATTTAAGCCATAATTTATCTACAACTTTCTTTATGTTCCTGTTTATCCTTAACTATCTACTAATTTCCATTGTAGAAAAAAAACACCCACAAAAAAGAGAGAAAAGGTGCAAAAACAGCCAAGAACAAGTCCTCCACACCTCGATGAACCTCCAATAAAGCAGCAAACAATCTCAGGCACAAAACAAATTTATTGCAGCAATAAAGGCTCTCTCATTAATGCTACACTTTTATAATACGTTTTCATCCTTAACTTCATCAGATACAAACAAAATACATTTCCAAGCCTTAAATAATCCAATTAATTTTGAACTCACCAATAAAAACATGCCACATATTAAATTAACAACACAAACACATTACCCAAAATTAAGTTCCCTTCTTCAAAATAAAAAGTCATTATAAATACAAAAACAATAAATTCCTAAAACTTTTTAATTTATCTAGAACAGTATAATAATAAATATAAATTACTAACTGTTTTTATTAAAATTCAGCCTCTCAGTAATAAAAATAGGTTTTAAAACTCCCTAGTATTTAAGCAATTGTATTCATAAACAATAGTTGTATCCTTTCTAGTGGTCATTGAATGTATTGTCTCATTCAAAATTAGTTTTTACAATGAATCAAATAAGTTAAGCTGTGGTGGTACAATGGTAGTGTTGTTACCTCACAGCAAGAGATTCTCCTGTTTGATTCTCAGCTGGAGTGCCTTCTGTGTGGAGTCTGCATGTCATCCCTTGTGGTTGAGTGGCCTCTGAAAGACATTTGTGAATGGGTGTGCCTTTGCTGAAGGTTGGATGTTGGGCTGGCAACTTGGCACTATAAAAATCTACTGCTAATCATTAGTGGACTGAAGCTCTACTGTGGTGACCCCTTACCAGGAAAAGCTGAAAAACAAACAATGAATCAAATAAGTTGTTTGTATTTATTTTAATACTTAAATTTACATACTGTATTGATGTATCTCACTGTCCCCATTACTGCAATGATTTTATAACCTGTCCGCTCTGAGTTTTAAAACTGGGGATAGGGATAACCCATCATTCAGTCCAGGGAACCTACTGTCTTCCAACAAAGAGCCACAGTAATTGTGACAGTAATTGTGTCGTATACCTTGCTATATGTGAGTGTCACACATTTTATATAGGAAAAACTGAGAGGAAGCTGAAAAGAAGAATATATGAACACCTGAATGCTATACGAATTAAAAATATTAGCAATGCATTATATAAGAACAGTATTGAATACAAAGTGTTAAAATTCAGTTTTTTTGTGCTGGAGGAGATCCCCAGGGATTTGAGGGGTGGAATGTGGGAGACCAGAATTGAATACAGGGAACTTTACTAGCAGATTTTGTTGGAAGCCAGTAGGTTCCCTGGACTGAATGATGGGTTATCCCTATCCCCAGTTTTAAACCTTAGAGCGGCCAGGTTATAGAACCATTGCAATAATGGGGAAAGTGAGATACATCAACACAGTATGCAAATTTAAGTATACTTTAAAATAAATACAAACAACTTATATGATTCATTGTAAGAATTAGTTTTGAATGTGTGTGTGTCTTTCGGCTTATCCCGGTTAGGGGTCACCACAGAGGAACTCCGGTCTGCTAATGTTTGGTAGTGGATTTTTACATGCCGAGTTACCAGCCCTGATGCACAACCTTCAACAAAGGCACGCTCATTCACGCATGCCTCCACACAGAAGACGCTCTAGCTGAGAAATGAAAGTGACAACGTCTTGCTGTGAGGCGACAATGCTACCGCAGGCAAGAATTGGTTTTGAATAAGACAACATATTCAATAGCCACTAGAGGGGGGGGGCAGGTAGTTTATATGAATACAAGTGCTTAAATACTTTGAGTATTAAAACCTATTTTTATTACTGAGAGGCTGAATTTTAATAAAAACCTAGTTAGTAATTTATATTTATTATTGTACAATTCTAGATAAATTAAAAAGTTTTAGGAATTTACACTAAATGCTGTAGATCAGGATAACGAACTTCTGGCATATCTGTGTGTTAATATTTCTTGGAATAGAAGGCATGCTAAACATTATGCAGTATGACCTTGGTAATATTCAAGATAAGAATTCAGTCTTTAGACAAATCTGTGGTTCCAGATTACTCATAAATTACAGATAAATAAAACTATGTTGGTGCCTAAAATTTGCCCATCTTTCACTTGCATGGTTCACCCATATAAAGCTGTAATTCACAGATTGAAAAATAAGCATGTAAAACTATTTTTGACATCAGATCATTCGATAGCTGATTATGAGACTGAGGAATGAACTAGAAGTGTGAAATACAAGTCCCAAATCAAACCTCAGTATAAACTTATTGGAGAATAATTATTTTTTTTTAACATTTGTTTACAGGGAAAATCCAATTTGGAATGAAGCCAATTTTAAGCAGAGGCCCAGAGAGAAAAGTTCCAGACGCATGTCTTTGTAACATGGGGTGAAACCAGAGTATCCGGAGAAAACCCACAAGAATGCAGGGAGGGCATGCAGACTCTGCACAGAAGGCACTCCAGCCAAGAAACGAATTGGAGAACCTCTTGCTGTGAAGCAGCAATGCTACTGCTGCAGCACTGCACCATCCATTAATGCTGTTTTGTTTTCACGTAGTAGATTATAAAGTTACATTTATCAAGAGAATATGTAAAAAAGGAATACAATTCAAGAATACATTTTATACAGTACAACAGGAATTTTAGGTCTCATAATCAGTTATTGAATGATCCGATGTCAAAAATAGTTTTACATGCTTATTTTTCAATCTGTGAATTACAGCTTTATATGGGTGAACCATGCAAGTGAAAGATGGGAAAATTTTAGGCACCAACATAGTTTTATTTATCTGTAATTTATGAGTAATCTGGAACCACAGATTTGTCTAAAGACTGAAGTTGAATATTACCAAGATCATATTGCATAGTGTTTAGCATGCCTTCTATTCCAAGAAATATTAACATACAGATATGCTAGAAGTTAGTTATCCTGATCTACAGCATTTAGTGTGCAAATGTTTACTGAAACTTTATAATTTAAAGAAAGACTATCCCCGGGATTCAGTAAGGTTCCCTGCAGGAATAGCTTATTCCTGCATGGAAACAACCGTTTAAGAACAGCATGGCAGCGCGTCATACATAATTATGGAGCATGCTGCCTCAGTTCCTAAATGGACACGGAGCATGGATGAGTGCATGGGGTGTGACTGAGAGCAGAGCTCTCACAATATACATGCCCCTGCAGTCATGAATTGCCATTCGGCAATTACAATATGAGCAAGTAGGCTCATAGGGGGTTGCATATCACTTACCTGTACAGATCTTTGCAGAATGTCCAGAGATTTTTTGCTTATACTTTTGGCCTGTACCTTATTTTTCCTGGCAAATCACTGGGATGATCTCAGGACTGAAGTTGGTAAATAATGGCATACATTTGAGTTTCAGACTCCAAATCCTTCAGAAAAGTTATATTAAAACAAATCCTGTTACTCTAGCAACTTTCTTAAGTTTATAAGAGCAATATTTAAAATATGTCCCTAGTAGTACTTCATTTTGTCAAGCATTGTCCAGATATTTTGCATGAAGAGGTTGAGAGGTATGAGGGGTTGCCACCTCTTCAAATGCCTAAAGTGGGACTGTTAGTGTACAAACATGACATGTTGCAGGAGAAAACACACCCACAGCCATTTCAAAGGTCAAAGCCCCATTTCCCAGGAAAACCCTACACTGATAGCACCTGAAACATGCTAGGATGTCTGTCAAATGTGCAGATGCATGCAGAAATCCACATCAATAAGTGAAAGCTGTCCCTCAATAGAGAAAATAACACTATTTTTTTTATCAAATAGATTAAATTTAACCATAGCTGCAGGGGTTTTCCCATTGATTAGTTATGCATACTGCAGCTTAAATAGCACAAGAAGGTAACTAGCAAAATACATTCAGTTGAAACAGTACTGCAATAGTGTAGTGGTCCGAGCATTCACTTTGTACGCAATCATTCCTGCTTTGATCCTCACTGTAGTAAATTCAATTTTCCATGTAAAAGTAATTTATGAACATTTTATTTGCTGTATAACCTACTAAATAACATATATTTGTGAACTGGAGTACTGCATTAAGTGCAGATGTGAGGTGTCATTATAATAATGTGGTAAAATCCACAGATAAACACAAGTGCCCCATACAGTATACGTACGCATGAATCAGAGATACTAAACAAAGTTATAATGTGTAATGAATTATAAATCCATGCCATACAGCAGATAGTGTAATAAATGTATATGGTGTCCAAATCTACCACTTTCCCAAGACTCATGTTTTATTTCTTTCTAAAATTAATGCAGGGGTAAGCGGGGGTAAGCACTTTTAAGAAGTAGTAAGGCGGGTTTAAGCCTGTTTGTGTGGGGGTAAGCAATGCTTACACAGGTTAAGCAATTTAGAGGCTAATTGAGTATAAGAAACTGTAACCGGAAGTTAGCATTGCTTACCATCTCGCAAACCCACGCAATCCTACTTACAACTGCTTAAAAGTGCCTTAATCACTCTGTATCCAACACCCCCTGTTCTGCCTAGCAACAGATATAAAATAAACACCCCTTGCAGGTCTTGAACCCAGGACCATGTACACTACAGTCACACCAGTTAACCAGTAAGCCTTCACAGCTGTACATAAATTTGAGGTATACCCAAACAGATCCTCACTATAGCAAAATCACAATTTACATGTGAAAGGAATCTATAAACAGTTTTATGTTGTACAACCTACTAAATAACATATATATGTGAATTGGAGTACAGCATTAAGTGTAGATGTGAGGTGTCATTGTAATAAAGTGGTGAAATCCCCCAATAAACACAAGTACCCCATACAGTGTACATACACATGAATCACAGATACTAAATAAATATATAACAAGTAATGAATGATAAATCAATGCGAAACAGCAAAAGTGTGCAAATTTAAAAATAAGCTATACTAAGCATTGAGCACCTCTGCTTACTAGGTGTAAGCAATGCGTAGCCCAGCTAAATCGATTTGCCAATTGGTATGCCCCTTTAAGCAATGCCAAACTTAGGTAAGCAGGTTTGCCCATAGCTTAGCATTTTCAAAACCATCCAATCATGGCAAAGTGTGGAAAATCGGCCCTATTTAAACCCCGCAGGTGGGAATATAACTGGTTGCAGCTTCCTCCTGTAGGCACAAAGGCTGGTGTTGAAGGATCACACTTCCGAGCACAGCGTTGAGACACCCAGGAGTCCAAGATCATGTCAGGACTCCTGGTAAAAGACCATGAAGAGAGACTGCTGCAGGGCCACTACCAGGGTTCCCAATATAAAGCGGAAGTCTGGGACCGTTGCGCCCGTGACTTCACCAGTGCCACTGGCATCCCTCGAACTGGTGAGTAGGTCAGACATCAGTATCCTGACCTGAAATGAAGGGAGAGGGAGCTATTGGATCAGTGGATCCAAGAACCTAGGCAGGGTGATGCTCCAGCAGTGTGTAAGTACTCATTCTACTAACTGTTTAATAATTGCCAGCTCATGTATATTATGGATAGGTATGGCTATATATTCCTTTTATGTCTCTGACAGCAGCAGTGGAGTGGGCTGTGAATCAGGAAGCCCATGCATGTATGCTGCAGAGGCTGCATCACGAGGCAGGTTAGTAATAATCTTGCATGTACTGTCATAAGAAATAAATCTAAAAGTAGTAGAAAGTTAATTGCCAGTATAAAACCTGCATTGTGTATGGGATGTACTGAATAAACCAGACGATATGGCAGGAAGAGTCTCACATAGGTTGTATGCAAATAAAAGGGAACAGCCTGGCAATAAAGGTCTAACCCCGGGACTGTTTGTGTTTACTCTATCATATGGTAATGTAGTGTTGCATTCTCTTAATAGTACTGTTGTATTAAGCACTGTTACCCACACTGTGCTACATAAATAAAATGTGTAGGAATGTCTGTATACGACTGTTGTAATCATAAGGTCATATTGTACAACTGAGGGAGACTTAGACAGAAGACAATGAAAAGATACACAACAAAATCCAAATAGCGCACTCAGTTGAAATGTAAATTGTTGTATTTTTAGTACACATAGCCATGGTTCAAATCTTTGGAGTGATAGTAAGCTGTATGCAGAATCATACCCCTCAACTGTACAGATTTTGTCAGAAAGTTCAGATAATTGGCTTAAATTTCTTGCCTGTCACCCTGTCCCCCTGGCAAATCAGTGGAATGATCTCAGAAGTTTAGGCAGCAAATAATAACATACAACTGATTGTCAGACATCATAACCATCAGAAATATATCTATAAGAACAAGCCTGTCACTCTAGCAACTCACCAAAATGTTATGAGAGTAATATGCAAAGTGTGTCCCATCTCTACCCCCATGTTGTGAAGATATGCCTAGAGTGTGTGCAGTAACAGTGCGAGACGTATGTGCATAATAATAATGTGGAACCAGGTAATATGTGTGGCAACATTCAGGTGGTGTTAACAAATATTCCCTCCACAGGTCTGTCAGATAAGAAAACTGCACCTGGACATAAAAGATTGAAATCCTGGACTGGTACTGTTTAGTCTGGTATTGTATGGCATTGTTAGTGTTGCAGTTTCTCTGAATAATAATGTATTACTCATTACTGTCACCCACACTGAAATACATAATAAAACTGTCTAGGAATCCCTGTATAAGACTGTTGTAATTACAAGGTCAGATTGTAACACCATGGGAGACTTATAGACAGAAATCAGTGAAGTGATACACAGCAATTTCTAAATAGCACCCTCAACTGTGATATACACTGTTGTATTTTTAGCAGACACAGCCATGGTCCGAATCCTGGGAGTGGTAGTAAGCTGTATGCAGAATCATACCCATCCACTGTACAGATTTGTTCAGAATGTCTAGATAATTGGTCCGTATCCACTGCATGTTACCCTGTCCCCTTGGCAAATCAGTGTGATAATCTCTGACATTTAGGCAGTTTTTAATGACATATAACTGACTGTCAGACCTGTAAATATTCAGAAAATATATATGAAAACAAACCTGTCATTGTAGCAACTCACCAAAGGTTTATGAGGGCAATTGTCAAAATATGTCCCAGTTCCACCTGCATGTTGTCAAGCCTTGACCAGAGTGTGTGCAATAACATCAATCTGGAATCTGGGAATATGCATAGAAACAGTCAGGTAGTGTCAACAAACAATTACCTCCACAGGTATACCTGGTAAGAGGTGCATACTGCAGGTAAAACACAGTTCATATATATAGTTGTCTACAACCATACCACTGTCCAAACTAAGGCCATAGGGTAGTGTAATAATACCTGTAAGTTACAGATCACAGCACTGACTAAGAAAGTAATGAGAACTACAGGGATAGACAAGTTGTTAATTGACATCTCTTCCCCCCCACAATATCTGCAACAATAATCTAAATGCACAACTCAATGGGTATGTGTACAATTAAATCTACTGTTGGGACATATGTCCTATTGTTTGATAAATATTGAAATGTGTTTCTATGATTGTACCATGTTGAAATATTCCCACATTGGTGGCATGCTGCCATCGATGTATCTGCATGCTATTGTAATGGCCGCTGTGGTTCCATATATGCATGTGTTCTGTTTGCTATGCATCTGTACCATATCTGGTGTTTTGGGTTAATGGAAATATCTATGCATGCTGTTACACCTAATCCTGGAATGTGTTGACTATTACTAACCCACATATGTTTTAAAATTTCAACACCATAGCATGTTAGGGAAGGTCAGTCCAAGCGACCCACCTCTCCCACCTCATGTGGCCATGGCACCGGGAACCAGCACATCTGGGGCCCACCTTGGGACCTCCTCATCTGCTGGTCCTGCACCACCTTTGGCTGGAACTGCCTCAGGGGATGGGGCTCGCCCCCCTGTGAGAGGGTGCGGACAGGAAACTCACCCATCGTCAGGTCTGGGGTCTGGTGCATAGTGAGCTCTGCAGGGAGTCTGGAGATCAGCTACACCAGCTTGAGGGGTGTGTGGTACATTTAGAGGATCAGCCTGCCCCTCCTACCAAGTCCCCAGCTTTGGAGCCATGAAGGTACAGTGGTGACTGCTCATGGGTGGGGGACCTCAGTCTAACTGATTCCATTTAGGGGCTCATGGGCTTCTGACTTCCCAACACCCTCCCCATCCAAGGTGTTTACCTCCCACATGTGTCATATACTGCCCCTGTATGCTGTCTTGTCTACATTGTCTGTCATCCTACCCAACCTACCTCCCCAAATATACCTACTATCCTTCCCCAACATTCCACTCTCACCTTAAAAAAAAAGAAAAAAGGGCAATCTGTTCCCCCCAAAAAAATCTCGCCCCATACATAGCTGTCCATTTTGCACATGTGTCCACTGGACACATGTAATCAGGTCTAACTGGCTTCACAACATATTAATGTTGTCCTCATCCCTCTTTCAGGGGTTTGAGTGTCAAGATCTACCTCCAAATCAGTGTATATGCACAGCTGTTGGGGTAGAAGAAATGGGCAGCTATGGAACTTCCCTACACCCATCCTGCACATCCCTAGCTATTTTCCCTACTATCTTTCCCTCTTTGTGACCTGTTTTCACCACTTTCCTATCACCCCTTTTTCTTTTCTTTTAAAGAAATTAGCATGGGGATTTGTGGGAGTAAGCACTTTTAAGCAGCAGTAAGCGGGTTTAATCCTGTTTGCACATGGGTAAGCAATGCCTACACAGAATAAGCAACTTAGAGGCTAAATGAGTGTAAGAATATTTAACCGGAAGTTAGCATAGCTTACCATTGTGCAAACCCACACAATCCTGTTTAAAACTGCTTAAAAGTGCTTTAATCACTCTGTATCCAACAGCCCTTGTTCTGCCCAGCAACAAAATAAACAGCCCTTGAACCCAGGACTCTGTACACTACAGTCACAGCAGTTAACCAATAAACCATCAGAGCTGTGAAAACAACTGTTGTTTTTTCCGATATATCTGTCAGCACACATACTGAATAGTATTGAATAACTGCTATGACTTCTACAATTGTGTAGTACTTGTTAGTGATATTACTGTTGAATCACGTATGTTGTTATTTCTAAATATACACATATCAGATAAATACGGTGTGATACATCTGGGAAGGTATATACAACAGTCATGTTTACACATAAGTATATAGATATATATATATATATATATATATATATATATATATATATATATATATATACACATATGTAGATATATGTGTACATGTACATACACATATATATTCATATATATGTATTTATATACATCTGTATATTGCATTTTATATATATGGTCATATATAGATCTATCTGTATATAGATTATATATATATATATATATATATATATATATATGCGTGTGTGTGTGTGTGTGTGTGTGTGTGTGTGTGTGTGTGTGTGTGTGTGTGTGTGTGTGTATGTATATATATATATATATATATATATATATATATATATATATATATATATATTTCTGTCTATATATATATATATATATATATATATATATATATATATATATATATATACATATACATATATATATGCATATATTTATATATATATATATATATATATATATATATATATATATATATATATATATATATATCTATATACACACACACATATATGTTTAACATATGTCCATAACATGTAGTGGAGTCATACCACAGCACCAATAGTCGCAACCTCTTAGTGCAAGGGGATGTCATGTATGTTTTGCAGGTATAAATATAGATTGGTGATACTGTAACAGGGGTTGTCTTAACAGAAATGTTTTGTGTGGGAAGTCGCACCTGATATTGACATGTATGCCATCAGTTACTGACAGACATCATAAGATCATCATAGTGCAGTATCACAGATATCACAGTAATAGTCCTGTGGAATACAGCAGAGATATGACCAATAAATGTGGACAGTCTGACACACTCTGGTCAGTCCAGAGGTATACACAGAATCCCTTAGTGCAAGATGTGTGGACCAAGACTGACAAAGTGGATGTTTACAGCCATGTAAATGGGGATATCATGTAAATACTGGAATAGATATGCTCATAAAGTTTATGCATTCACACGCTCATGTCTGTCCTGACACATAATAACCGGAGGAGCAGAGGTCACAAGCCCACATACTACCCACTAGTTAATGACTTACATCTGTACAGAATCCCACTGCTTTGTCAGAAATACACAACAGTTATGGTGGCCCGGCAGCAGTACATCTGACAAATATCTGAACATAACGTCACACTGGGTAAGTGCAATGAGCTGCTAGGCATGTCACAAAGCACTGTGCAAACTACAGGCAGACTGCCACTACACTGGCCTACATTTCTTATAGGGGAATACACATGTACTTGCAAATATAGCAGGCTCTACAAGCATGTAACAGCACGGAGTAACAGACACCTGTGTGAAAGCTCATACCCACAACCAATCTGAACACAGCCACATTTGGTAAGCATGCTTAATATTACAGTATATGGACTGTGTGAGCAACACCATCCTTGTATGTGCCACTCACACACTAACCCTACATATACTGGGCCAATACACAGTATATTCCGATGCCTGAATGTTCTAAGGACATGTGTGGGTTTGGCCCTATAAACATGTACGCCGATAGGGTACCATACACTGGAGCAGCATGCAACATCAGACAGAACAGGACCAAGAACAAATGCATCTACTACAGTCTGTACACAGGCCAAGGTACATATTCACAATACACACTCTGTCAACAATCACCATAAGTACACAGACCTCACTACTGTACACACTACAACAGAATGTCCAGGTTTTGTCCTCAAATATAAGCCCTACTATGCATAACATGTCTAGCAGTCTGATATCTGACTGGCTTGTTATCAGGGATGATGTCAATAAATAATGGTGTACTGAACATTTGCACATCTTACTGCATGACATATGTACAAAGGTTGACAGAGTTGTGGCTGGAGGCACAAACACAGGGCCAATATTGGCATGGTACTGTGATAAACTCATACATTTACTGGTGACATATGTCCTATGAGGGATATGAAGTCAGTAACTCTCATGGCTGTCACCATGTATTGACTGCAATCCCCAGACTGTGCTACTGCATTTCTAAAGATAGGTCATCTGTGAGTAACACAACACATGTAAGACTCCAAACACTGGCCAGTCTGCAGATAGCCCTACAGGTGAGAGTTTTCTCAACCACATAACACTGTCATGACAGGTATTAAATCATGTAGACCAGCCATATCCACACAAACCCTGTTAAACCAACATTACTTCAAATGTAGAAGAGACAGACTTACATTCTGTCCTTATGTCTGGAACATCCCCTCCTGTTTGTTGGCCCGTCTCCACAGTGTATGGTGTAAGAGGTATATCCCACTACCCTTTAAGATGCTGTTTGCCAAACACCGACATGAAGTCCTGCTCACAGTGAATGAAAAGGGCCAACACCCACATGATGTTCCTAGTTATAGGAGTGTGCATCCAAGCAATCGGAATGTTACCACAGCTATTCCACATGCAATCAGCTAGTGGGGGGCAGCAATTCATGCACAGGCCATCAGCTGATCATGAGCATCACTTACAAAACACAAGCTGCTGCTTAAGCAAAGCAGGTGTACTTTTCCACATCCACCAGAGAGAAATAGACAAAGTAAGAGGTAGGAGAGTAAGAGCAAAGCATGTTTGTGTCACACACTTACCAGTAAAGGGTTTCAAACCCCTGCCTGACTATGTATTGCTATTACATTTTTATACAGTTATTATATGCACCACAGAGCTTACATGTTGGAAAGTCATCCAAAGGTATATTTGAAGGTGAGTGACATCAGCAACAGTGATAAAGGAGGGATAAGGTAGGTGTAGTACATGTGCTTGTCCACAAATACAGGTGTCAAGGAAGACACAACCACACTCTCTCAGGGACTCACACACATTATCACAGTTGGCAGGGTCAGGATTAGAATTCCTAACTAACTAGTTTGCTACACTACAGTATTATGCAGGTATCACATGCACCACAGAGGTTATCAGGCTGATATATGGGCAAAGGGTATGTCAAGGTGACTGACATCAGAAGGCATGCTTCAGTGGGCAATTGGAGGTGTAGTGAGTGTGAATGGCTTCCAACTCATTAATCTCCACACACACACAGACACAGATTTGCCAGTACTGACATGCATGGGTTCATTGCTTCACAGGTGTGTAGTGGTTGACTGTGCCAGAAGGCTGCACAAGGCTAGGCAAAGGGTATACCTTGGTATAAGGCTACATGACAATGGTCTGCAGTGTGGCTCAGGGGTGTAGTCCCTGGATTAGCCCACACAGGTGGGTATTGTATTAACAGAAACCTGGTTCAGGACTCCCGAGAGCACCCCAGCACTACCAGGTTATACCTCATACCATGCTTTAAAACCTGGACCAAACCACAAAAGGAGGGGGAGTATCGATATTCATCAAAGATACCCACACCTCCAGGTTGGTGGCAAAGCACAAAGCATCAGAGACTATCCATGTGCAACTAACAGTGGGTAAAACTGCCTTCCAGTTTATAGCCTGCTACAGACCACCCTCCCAAACCCAGGAACCCCACTCGGTCTTCCTGAGAACACTGGAAAATATGAAGGTCTCTTCGAACACCATTATCAACTACCCAAACATAGATTGGGAACATTACTCTAGCTCCAACACCCTTGCCCAAAGGTTCCTAGAATTCATAAACTCAAATGCTATGGAACAACTTGTTACCACTCCCACAAGAGGGGAAAATATACTGGACCTGATCATCACCAACATGGGGACTCTATGCTCCAGACCAGAAGTGTATCCCTCACTGGTAAGATCAGACCATAAACTGATCTCACTGGATATTCACATCACAACCCCACCCCCTGCCCAGAAAACCACAGTGAAAAACTTCTCTAAAGCAAATTTCACACTCCTCAAAACCGAGGTGGAATCCTTCAAAGCCCCCAGGCCTGTGGAAAATACGGCCCAGACCGCAGAATCCTTTATAAATGCATTCTATGAACACCTTCAGGAATGCATGGATCAAATCCCAAATAAAACCAAGACCCAATCCTCCAAAGGCAGACGACCTGTCTGGTGGACCCCAGCCATAAACAAACTATACAATAGAAGGAGGAAGCTACTACATGATAGAGCAGAATCCCAAAAAGGGAAGGCATCTCTGATCAGTATTAGCAAAAACTAAGGGCACTCATAAAATGAGAAAAATTGCACAGACACTAAGGATAATCACAAGGCTTTCTTTAGTTATGTTAGGTACCTGGGTGGGAATTCCCAGATATGCTCAGAATTAGTCCAAAATGACAAAAAATACACTGATCCCACAGACATTGCCAACATCCTAGCTGACAGGATCAGCGCAAACTCCCCCACCAAAAGGGCAAATATCTATCCCAGCAGAGTTCTGCCCCTGACATCTCAGATGCTCAGGTGGGAGCCACCCTCCAAAGCAAAAACACAGCATCAATGGGACCAGACGGTGTCCCAGGCTACATAAATTCCAAGAAGAGCTAAACCCAAACATAAAACTACTGTTCAATCTCAGCCTTACTACAGGATATGTACCCAAAGAGTGGCGTACAGCAACAGTGGTCCCTCTCCACAAAGGTGGTGCCTCAACGGACCCTGGAAACTATCGCCCATAAGCCTGACTAGCTTGGTCTGCAAAGCTATGGAAAGGATCATCATGGACCTCATAAATAAAGATATTGGGGACCTACAGACACTGGATCCTACCCAGTTTGGCTTTGTTAAGGGCAGATCCTGCCTCTTAAACCTGGTTGACTTCTTTGAAACAATCACCAAGGCCATTGACGAAGGGAAGGTGGTCCACACAGCCTATCTGGACCGCCTATGATAGAATACCCGGCATTGTAGATAAGAGCACCAGCTTAAATGTAAACCCCTATGTCACTAGATGGGTTGCAAACTGGCTCAAGGACAGAACCCACATGGTTTGAATTGCTGGAGCCATGTCAGACTCCAAACCAGTTACAAGTGGCATCCCACAAGGCTCAGTCCTGGGACCTCTTGTTTGGTATATATTTCTTGGAAGTGCGGGCCAACACGGAAGGACTGTGGCTGACCAAGTTCGCAGATGACTGCAAACTGGGCCATAATCAACTCTCCAGCCGACACAAGCATCGGCCTCATAGAAACAGACAACTGGTGCCAGAGCCATGGCCTCAAGCTAAACACCAAAAGTGTATAGTCATCGTGCCCACAAATTACCACATAGGTGGCAATCCATTAAGTACAGAAGAAGTAATTAGGGACCTGGGGACCCAAGTTGATAGCAATCTCTCATTTGACAACCACGTGGCCAAAGTGGTTAGAAAAACATTTTATATAGCCCACCTAATCATGAAGGGATTCACATCTAGATTAGGGAGGTCATTGTGCCTCTTTACTCATCCCTCATCAGGCCCATAATCGAGTACAATGCCCTTTGGGATGTACCTTACCAAACACCTGCAGCAACTGGAAAGACCCCAAAAGTACCTCACCAAGAGGATCAAAGGGCTCAAACAGATGCCATATGCTGCCCAGTTAAAGAAACTCCAGCTCTACTCAGTGGCATACCGCCTGCTCAGAGGTGACCTGTGCCTGACGTATAAGGCCACGTCCAACCCGAATTAAGGGACATGCTGCACCTCAAAAATCCAAATCCCATTGAGCTACATAGACTTGAACCTCAGCACTGAAATAAATAGGACATGCTAGAGGGACAGATTCATAACCCAGAGGCTCCCTTCACTCTGGAATAAAATCCCAGTCCAGGTTAGGCAGAGTCCCTCATTGACTCTCTTCAAGAGGAATCTTGATGAGTGGATGGTATCACTTCTGTGTCACTGTTAGACAGAGGCACAGTATACTAAGGGCATAGCAAAATTAATTTAAAATGGGTTGTGAAAGCCATACATACTCTGGCTAGGCTTATAAATGCCCTAGGGCAGATAGCCTAGTATGAACCTATGAACCTATGAACCATCCACTCATCTGGGATACTGTTTTGGGTGGCCAGTGTTGTGCAATGCTTGCCATGTATTTGTTCTATATTCCATAACATGGATGGTATCTGGGATGTGCACATGTCCCAATACATAACCAAAAAAAAAACACTTAAAACCACCTAATGGTTGAAAATGTGATATCATATCAGGAAATTAAAAATGATCAATGCCATAGCAAAGCATGTTTCTGATAATCCCAATCATAAATTTTTGTTTAGGGCCATTGACTGTATAGTTCTGGATGGGAGAGGTGGTCCCAAAGCTGTTCGTCTCGAAGTGTTAAGAGCTTATGTGGCAAATACGCACAGATGCATGTGCATTCCCTGGTCTTAATGAAATGTGTACTATTTATTGTATTTTAAAACTTAGGAGTCTCCTGAGATGACTTAAGTTACACACATTGTTTACTATTTAATATTTTATATTTTTATACTGCCAAGGTGACTTAATAGGTTTTAATATCTTTAACATTTTCAACCATTAGGTGGTTTTAAGCGATTTTTTGGTTATGTATTGTATAGGCAGGACCAAGTTTTATTGTAATAACTGGCATATGAAAAATTGTTTTTTGTATTTCATTCAGCCTTTAGCATCGGAGCACCTTTTGTGCATGAAAAGCTCTGATTGATAGTTAAAATGTATATATTGCACATGCTTAGTGTCTTTAGAACCATAGTTGTTAACATCTTGGGTGTGTATGGATAGAAGTTTGCAGTCCGTTCGACTTGTGTTTTGGTTCGCTCACAGCTTGTGGCTTTTTGTTTTTAAGTTAAAAGCATTTCAAGGTATACTGATGACTCATTGTCATTTTAACTAATGGGGGTATGTAGTGCACTATTTGAATGTATTTAAAGAAGGGGTGTGTATTTTTTACTTTGTCTGAAGAAGTCTTGGGACTACCTGAGACGAAAAGTGCTTAACAGTAAACAGTTTTAGTTTTTTGCTGCTTAGTGTGGTGTCCTGTGTTCGTTCAGTTTGCATCTTGCTTGTGCCAGTTTATGTGTTTCCACAGTGAAAACTGGCTATGGAACTGAGGTTGATCCTGCACCTACATTGACAGTATGGCACAGGTATTCAGTGGTGTTAGTGACATCTGTCCATACAGAGCATGTGTATAAGGCATGGTATTTCCTTTGTGGGTTTCATTTGCTGACTCTCCAGTTCTTGCAGGTGTCCAGTGGGGAACATAGCAAAGGACCACTGTAGGCAATTATATGCTTACTGTAGGCATGGAACAGGGTGCTATGTCCTCTGTAATCCACTGCAATCACACCGTGGTTACTATCCAAGGGCAATATGCAGGGAACTACCAACATAGTGGCTGTTGCTTAGCCAAGTGTGTTTGTGTTCAAGACATGGGTGGAGAATGTTCTCTGGGTAATACAAGGATTGCCTATATTGTTCCCCAATTGATAATGTTACATGTAGGGGTATGGATTGTCTACACCAGTCTCTCTGCTATTTGACATCTGTTGTCCTTATAAGGTGGACATTGTGACATATAATAGGTTCTCAATATAGGAAAATTGCAAAATCCACCCCACAACGAGTCCTGTTATTATACAATCACAGCTACCTCCACACAGGATACTGATGACAAACACTTGAGAGTGCTGATATTCAAATCCCTACTTAGCCATGTATTGCTACTACAGTGTATTGCATTTATCACATGCACCACAGAGCTTATAGAGCTCATCTTTCCCCAAAGGTGTATTTCAAGGTGAATAACATCAGCTGGTTTGCCAAAGTAGGGCAATGAAAAGTGTTTTGACTATGAATGGCCTCAAAAGCATTTGTCGAACGTCATTAAGCACTAAATCACTTAAATTATAAATCTTACATAAGGGAATTACCTGTTCCAGTATTTCTCTTTCCTTTTGTTTTCCACATTCCCCTTCCCTTTCACCTTCCCTCCATTGTTTGTCTTTGGTGACTTAAAGGAAAAAGGGATTATTGGGGCCCTGGACTTTGTTTGTACTGGTGCTAGTACCGTCTCCTGCATTGCTCACAACACTGATGTTAATAGCTTCTTCAGTGTTTTGATTATTGCTATTCCTATCATTGCTGTCAGTAATTGCCTCTTGTTCATTATTTGTGTCAAATACACCCTTCTTAGTATTTAATAAAAAAGCTGTGTTGTTGGCTTAAGCCAAAGAATCTCTTGCTAACTTGTTCCATTTTCTACTAGTTAAACTAGCCATATGTCTCTGTAATTTAGGTTCTATACCATCATGCATAGCTTTATAAGAACATAAGTTAGCATCATTGACAATACAATTGTTTACATCTCTAATTTTTGATTTTTAACAGCTCAATTTGACTAAAATTGTGTTTGACCAACAACTTTAATGCAGTTTAATGCAATTTAAGTGATTCAGTGTTTAACGACGTTCAACAAAAAGTACTAGAAAAACGTTTTTCTATTGTTGCCCCAGTCAAGGCACCACTAACTGACACTATACTAGACTTAAAGTTATACGTCAGGAAATTAAATTTAAGTTATGCATTTGAAGGGGTTGAACAAAGGGACAATGGAGGTTGTAAGAAACCTAGTAACATCAATCCAAAATTGATGCCCACCTTAAACGTGTTTAATGAACTGTGTGAGAAAGATCTTAGGGAAGTTTGTAACAATTGTAAAACATTCACAACAGACAGTAGGAACAGTAATATAAAGAAAATAACTTACTGGGACAGGAAAGAGATGGAAGGTTTGGTTGATTTGAGAAAAAGTAAACAGTATCGATTTATGAAGGCCGATAAAGGGAATGGCTTGGTTATTATGAAAGTGACAGACTATCAGTCCTGTATAAAGGAGCTTTTAAGTGACAAAAAAGAATTACCAACTGGTTAGTAAGGACATGGTTCGAAAAAATGTTTCGAACATAGATAACCAGTTACTGGAATTATTAAACAAAAGTTATATTAATTTGTTCACTTATGAGTTTCTTTATATTGAAGAACCTATGTTGGGAGTGCTATTTGGAATTCCAGAAATTCATAAGAATCCCACCCATCCACCCTTTAGGCCTATTATTTCTGCAAAGAAAAGTAAAACTGTTGCTATTTCTCATTATTTAGACCATTTATTAAATCCTTTGGTTGTCAGGACTCCCTATTTTTTGAAAGACTCCTGGCAATTTCTAGATCTATTAAAAAACTATTCATTCAAAGGCACGGAAACATTACTAGTTATAGTTAATGTTATTTCCTTACACACTTCTATAGTCCAAAAAAATGGGAGTGGAAGCTGTTAACAGTTTTTTGATAGAACATACTACTTATGGTGATGTCATGGTTCAGTCCATCTGTCTATTATTAGATTTGGTTCCTGGGAATAATTTCATTTTGTTTGACGGTAAGATTTACTGTCAAACTTGTGGGGTAGCTATGGGTGCTAAAGTATTGCCTGCTTTTGCCAACTTAGTATTGAGTTGGTGGGAGTTGTCCTTTCTGACCAAACTAGAAAGGTTTAAGTACATCTCCCTACATAGGAGATTTATAGATTATTTGATATTCATTTGGAATGGCCCTGTTGAGGAATTATATTAATTTTTGGATGACATCAATAAACACATGCTTGGACTTAAATTTGTGGTGAGTGAAGTTGGCACGAATGTGCACTTCCTGGATTTAGACATTACCATGGGTGTCAAAGAAAAGAGATTTACTAGTATGGTGTATAGGAAAGAAACTTACACCAACAACTTTCTTCATTTTGAAAGTGGACATCTGATGTTTATGAAGTTGAATTTAGTCAGAGGGCAAATTATACGTCTCAGCAGGAACATTTCTGAACATGACAAATTTATATGTGAAGCAAACAAATTAATTTTAATGTTTGTTCAGAGGGGGTACCCACATGAAAAGTTAAAAAGTATCTTAGAAGAAATTCTGTTGGTCAGAATGGACAAGTTCCCACCTACCTTAATAAGTGGGTTTACTCCTAAGAACAATGTTAATACGGATAAAAAGATGGACTGTGCCTTCCCTATTCCCATTAGTTTAGATTCCCATAGGGTCAAACAAGTCATTTCCAATAATTGGAAAGTGATTCTTGGTAAGAGTGATTTAGTCAGAGTTATAGGTGACCACCCTAATTTCATTTATAAGAAGGTAGTTAGTGCCAAATCTATTTTAGAAATTGGTGAACACAAAAGTGTCAGAGGGCCTGTGGGCACCTATCTTTGTCATGACTGTAAACAATGTAGGTTCATAGATTCTTCAAAAAATATATTTTTTCCTCACATTCAAAAAATGGTGACTAGTAAAGCTAGATTTAATTGTAAAAGCTGTGAAAAGCTGTGGAATAATTTATCTAGCAACTTGTTCTACCTGTCGCAATTTTTATGTAGGAAAAACAGTGAGAGCACTTTACAAAAGAATTTATGAACACCGTTTGGCTATTAGAAATAAGGATGTTAATAATGCTTTAGCCAAACATGGAATGTATACATTTTAAGAAATTTGTATTTTTTTTTTTTGTCCTGGAATTAATTGATTTGTCATCATATGTAACTAAATACAATAATGATCTTGAGATTAAAGAGTTAAAATGGGACATATTTTAGAAAGCTGATCAAACCCCTGGGTTAAATGCCACTTTAAATATGAAGTGCCTTTTAAATGATAGATTACACTATTAATATTATAACTTTTATTAGAAGAGAAATGACATATTCAAGCCAAAAATCACTATTAAACATATGTGTATATATATATATATATATATATATATATATATATATATATATATATATATATATATTATATATATATATATATATATATATATATATATATATATATATATATATATATTTTTTTTTTTTTTATGTATATACATGATTTTTTATTAATGACATAATTTATTGGAAAATAATAACTAATTTAAGGTACTGGATGTGATTGGATGAATAATTTATTCATTTGTATTTAAATGGGTAATTGAAAATGTCTGTTTGTTCTGAAGATGTTTGTTCACATTAAACAAAAGAAAGCTCTTAACTTTATTACCAGTGTTAGCAGTCTTTTGTGGGTCCAAGTTCACGTTTTTGGTTTTAACAAGTTTTATGGTTTGTGAATTGGTGGTGTTTTGCTGTTTACCCAGATATGTAATTCTGTTTTAGACTATATGGCTTCAGACACAAATGCTGTACTACAACAGTGACCTACAGTCTCATTAATGCAATATGCAATAACATGGAGAAGGTTCCACTGAAAAAGTACTCTTTTCATTAACTTGAAAAAAGGATATTTGAAAGAGGTGACCACAGAATTCTCATCCGCGAACTAAAAGACATCAGGTTCTCAGATAATGTGTACAGCTGGTTCAGAGACTTTCTAATACGATCTCTACAGTCACTGCCAAGAACATTCAAGCTGAAAGGACCCCTAGCAGTTGATACTCTCCCCAAGCATCAGTATTAGACCTTGTATTTTTCTTTCTTATTACAACTGACTTACTTTGGGAACTACCAAACGTAAATTTTATCAAGTATGCTGACAATATAGTTATAAATTCAGCCAGAAAATCCTCACTTGAACTCAGTCTCACAACAGATGGATTTAACCTTACTTAAGAATTGGCTGCAAAAGAACACCTTATTCCAAAACACTGTAAAAATGTCAGCCATGCTCTCTGGCACACCACATAGTTTAGCACTACCAAAACCTATTATACATAAAGACCCACTAGGGTACACTCTGCTAGTCATTAAGCAACAAAAGTATCTAGGCATTATTTTGAAAAACAGCTTAACTTTTCACACCCATGCTAATTTATGGAGCCAATATGAGCTAAGTCAGCTAAAGGTTGCTTATAAAATTTTACTTTCTTAAAAATATAGCCATTAGTGCCCTCATTTTGAGGTTAATATACTTTCTCCCATTTGCCATGCTATGTTCATTACAAAACACAACCATTTACAAAAGAAAACTGTATCCTGAATTATACACCTTAGTATTTGCAGAAAACGTCATTGTGTAATAATGCAAAAACCCATCTATCAGTTGCTGTTAGAGCAGTTTCTTTCTGAACACACTTCCCTTTAAGCAATAAATGAAATTTGTTGTCCACCGTTAAATATTAAGAGTCTGACTGGCAAGTTATCATACTCTCTGAGGAACAGCATAGGTCTTTACAGACCCCCATTTACTGTCCTTATACAGGAGCATGCATTTTTCAACTTACAGCTGCTGCATGGAACAAATTACCCAATTAAATAAGAAACACTACCTCCCTTCACAAATTCACAGAATCCCTGGAGTACCTGGTGAAGGTAAATGTGATTTTATGTAGACAAAGTAGGATAATGACAAATTGCTACCCATACAGGAATTAGCTGAGTACTAATAAATAGCAGTGTTAGCAAACTATATTTTCAGTCACTATGTATGTATGTAAATAGTATCATATGTAGGGCTGTCGTAAATATCACTGCTGTTTTAACAACTGCTTGTACTACCTATATATGTGTATCTGCTACATGTCCATTACCCTTGGCAACACTTCAATAATATTTATATATTTGGTGCAGGCTCCACTGTCCTACTGTTTTAAACAGCTAACAGCATAAGTTCTTAGGTACTTACTAGGCTACTGATTTGGGAAGATCTCTAGAAACCTAGCTACACATTCTCATATAGTTTTTAGCCATTATAATTTAGGTAGGAATAACTCAAAGATGAGAAGAACATTTATATGTTACCCCTGTCCATGAGGGACAAGGGTGCTGAACTAGTGGGTGAATTTGCAGATACCCACCCATTCATCCGGATTACACTTGAATAGTGGAAGAGAAATACTTAGTTTTATGTGAAGTAGAAGACAAATCCAAATAAGTGGTATTATCGGTAATGCAGATCTATCCCACTGATGTATTCAATTTATGTTGTAAAAGAGACTGAGATCTGTTGAGCAGATGTTTCTGCCCTCAGTGGATTTGCAAATGTGCAGTAGGGATGACAGGAAAGGATCTGTTGAGACTCTGTACTCAAGACAGAGATTACCCCCTCAATAGCCTCCATGACACCAGGAAGAGGAGGAGCAAGGCTTTGCATGTCCCACATGATTTTTATCATTTAGGCCCTTGATTTCTTAGTAAGAAAGCATTTTGGGCATTCAAGTTGCGCCAAATGTCTAGACAGATACATACCAGAGGGTCATTATACTCAATGCTCAGCCTGATGAGTGTGGAATACTGTGAAATGGTCCTATCCCTACATTTGGATACTACACCCTTAGTAATATGTTGTGCAATGAAAAAGGGCTCTCTTAAAATAGTGGATATGTGGTGATCAAAGGACAGTTCATTGTCTACAGAGGCTCTCAGGTTTCCCAACTACTGGATCAATTTTCAGATTTGTGCTTTCAGTGTGATAGCTACAAGGGGCTTCTTGTTTGGTGAGGGATATAGTTACACATTTTTGGACATTTAGTTTAAATAAATGTGTTTGCTACCAGGTATTGGTTTTGAAAAGTGTTGTTGGAGGATCTTGGTGTCTTCTGGGAAGTTTATGATGGTCTCTAGATTACAGTCATCTGCAAACTTGACTAGCCATAAACCGTTAACAGTAGCTTTGACCTACAAGAAGTAAATTCCAAATGGGAGTGGCCCAAGGACTGAACTTGTGATACATCACTAGTGACTAATTTCCTGGGTTCTGTTTGTGAGCCACTTTGCTATCCAATGAGTTACATAGGGATTTATATTCAGTTGTTATGATGTACTTATGATACCTCAGTGTGGGATGATATTGAACACCTTTGTAAGATCTAGATTATGCGATGCATTTGCCCTCATACATTGCTTCAGTAGCCTTCTCAAAGAAGCCAACCAGGTTAAGTTGTCAGGATCTTCCCTTGACAAACCTGAAATGGTATCAGACAATGTTCATAGGTTATATATGTTCTTATTAATTCCATAATGATTCTTTCCATAGCCTTTCAGATGAGGCTAGTCAAACTTATGAGTATATTATTTCTCAGGTCAGTTGATGCTCCACCTTTGAGCAACGGGGTGATAGATGGTGTGCACCATTCACCTGACAAAATTTGTTTGAAGGCTGATATTGAATAGCTTCTGTAAGGCATCTGACAGATCCTGTTTTACAGTGGTCAGTACACAGGCTGGTATGTTATCTTGCCACATAGAAGCAATGTCCTTGACCATGGATAGTGCCTTGAGGATTTGTTCCTGAAAGATCTGAAAGGATTTGAAGATGCAGGTAAGAGACCTGGGAATTCAGGAGGGGAGACAGAGTGAATATAGAGAATTTTACCATAGTAGATTGGCTATGCCCTCAGGATTTAAATATGTGGCATTATTTACTATTAGCTTTGTGGACTGCTGGACATTGTTTCTAAGGTTTCTAACATAATAAAGGCTATGAAGCCCAAGCTGACTCCTAAGAAGCATTTTTTCAGTGATTGCTAATCAATAGGATGATGAGGAAATAATGTTCCTCTGCTCCTTGTCTCACCCAGAGGAAAACAGAAGCACAAATCCCAAGCTGATTCCTGAGAAGCTGACACTAAGCTCGCCAGCATTTGCTAGTCTAGTCCTGGTAAAGTAAGATGGAAAAAAGGTTAACACTCTGAATGGTGAAGTGTACTCTAAGTTAGTGAGATGATGTAAAACAGAGGCCAGCTCAATGTTCAAGATTCTAAGGGGAAGGACTTCCTATATTGGTCTTTCAATGCCAAGGATTATGAGCAGGTGAGGTGAGTCTCACAGGAGCTTCCAAAGTCAAATTTAGAGGTTGGTGGGAAACTCAGAAGCCTCAGGACTGGGCAGCTGGGTGGAAAAATTCCAATTCTTTCACACATCAGCACTTGCAACTAAGTTGTTGTTGTTGTTGTATCTTTCGGCTTTTCCCGGTTAGGGGTCACCACAGCGGAACTGTGGTCCGCTAATGATGGGCAGTAGATTTTTACTTACCAAGTTGCCAGCTCTGATGCACAACCTTCAATGAAGGTACGCCCGTTTACGCATGTCTCCACACAGAAGACGCTTTAGCTGAGAATCGAACAGGAGGTCTTACTGTGAGGCAACACACTTGCAACTAAGTATGAATGCAAATAAATAAGAATGAAGCTAACTCCAAAATTCTAATTATCAGCTCCTCCCATTAATTATCTAGATTTAATTCCTTTTCAATCAGTGAACGGAAAATTATTTTTTTCTAACTGAACCTAACCAAGAACTTATAAAACTATAAGAAAAAAACTTTGGTGCATATTCAATAAGGCCTAAATGGGTTGCTAAAAATGTATGTGCATCATGGTGCAACACTCACATGGCAGCATGCAGATTTGTATTCGGTAAGCAGCTCTACATGCCGTGTAGAGCCACGCAAACCTGGCAAACATTGTGGTATGCTAATAGCATAAGTAGCTGAATTATATGCTAATCAACTAATCCAAAATAGAGGACCTATTCAACAAGCTATAATGCAATTGTTTACACTCAGTGAAGGTTTTGGCCATGAATTCCAAAACCTATTAGAATACAGCCACATAAACTACTGTACACAGAAAGAATGTTAGGGGCTGCTGTTACTTCCCTGCAAGAGTATGTGCAACAGGCCAAAGCCTGTGCTGCTGCTACTGCTAACAGACCTTGGCCAAGAAGGAGGAGGGTGCTTAAACCCCTTTTAACTTTTCATGGTCTGCATGAAGTGGAAATAGTTAAGCACTACAGCTTGGATAGCGACACACTACAGGTCCTCTGCAACTTCTGTCGTCCTCAACTGAAAGCAAGGGTAAACCGAAGGGAACCAATACCTGTAGAGACTAAGGTATGTATAGCACTTAGAATATTGGAATATTGGCTACAGGAACCTTCCATAGACCAGCTAGGAATATATTGGGGGTGCCATAGACATCAATATCCAGGATCCTCCATCAATTCCTGAATGTTATACCACAACATGCCAGTGAGTACATACATCATACATTCTCCCTATACACCTGAGAACAGAGATATAACTATACAAGACTTCTACCCTGTAGTATACTTCCATGAAATCTTAGGTGACATAGACTGCACGCACATTTAAATCAAAGCACCACCTGGGGAACATGGAAGGCTTCTGCTCCATTAACTGCCAGGTTGTGTGTAATGCTAAGGGAATCATCCTGAATGTGTGTGCTGGCAACCCCAGCAGTTAACATAGCCCCCATATCTGGCGCAACTCTCAGCTCTACCAGAGGTATTCTGGGGGGATATCCTACAAAGTCATTTAGTGGGTGATGCAGGGTATGCACTGACTTATGTCAATAGATGTGTTTTCTATCAACTAATCATCATGCATCAAAGATACACACAATACAAAAACCTGCAAGAAAGCAGTACAATTTTCAAAAGACCATCTCAAACACATATAACTAAGCACTCAGTCAGCTACGCACCCTGTGCATCAGACAAAAAACTTATGTATCACTGAATCCAAAACATAGAATCAAATATGGCACAGTTATCATCATTTGCATAAGGTGTTGTTTGAGGGAGCAGGTTCCAAGGCTGACACCAAAGGTAGTGAGTGCATGTGAGTAAGAAGGACAGGCAGGCAAAAATTTAGATTAACTGTTAAATGACCACTGAGACAGAATGAGCTGTAAGCCTCATGAATGACCCATGTACCTGTTATGTGTGTATCTGTATGGGCACATGAGGCGAAATGTGTGTGTGTGTGTGTGTGTGTGTGTGTGTGTGTGTGTGTGTGTGTGTGTGTGTGTGTGTGTGTGTGTGTGTGTGTGTGTGTGTGTGTGTGTGTGTGTGTGTGTGTGTGTGTGTGTGAGTGTCTGCAAGAACACAGCCAAGCTCTGTGCAGCTCTATGTCCTGGCATGTTAGACAGGTGTGAGATGTGCATGATAAAGGTAACAGTTCATTGTCGTCACCCCTAGACTGCAAGAACCGGTTCTACCAGGAGTTGCACTGGTAAAGCCATGCTCATTGTCAAATATGCTGCTGCTACCTGAATGTGGCTGTTGTCTGCTGGACAAGTTCTCCTCATGAGTACACCCAGGACCATGACCCCATGGCCCACCATGTCTGGGTGTAGCCACCTCAGTCACTGACAGAGCAGTGGAAGTAGTGCTACTATGATAGCATGATCAGGCATGGTCATGCTGCTGACTTACATCCAAGTGGATGCTGCCGTCCTCCCAACAGATGTTCCATCACAGACACTGCCCATTCCATCATGTCATTCACCCAATTTATTGACCCGGCCACACAGAGGAGGCAGTCACTCACATCAGCCTGTGCCACCTCTACAACCCTAAGCATATCCTCAGAAGCCCTAGTGGAATTTGTTTACACCTCTATAATGGCCCTGAACATAAGTTGAATGGCACATAATGACACACCAGGATCAGATATAGGGTGGACAGCAGGCCTCCTCTGATCACCCCTAACAACCCTTCTGTGTGGCATCTTGCCCACACTTTGGCTACGGCCAGAGTCAACTGTCACTGAAGCCACAGTAACCACACTACCCTGATCAAGTGTATAATAGGTATGGGTAGACCTACTGACTGTGTCTGAGGGAAATACAGGGGATGACTGAATGTCAACCTCAGTGTCAGATTTAAACTCTGCACCCCCAACTGTGCCTCTGTTTGGCCACCATCATCATCACAGTCTACTGATACTCTGACATCTGCAGGTAGGAGTCCTACACTTCCACTGTCAGGATCACCTGTGATAATAAGCAACAAACACAGGAATGCAATTAATACTACACTAAATATTTAAAACAATTTATATGATAACAAGCTAACACTAGTCACACTATCACAGATGGTACAGCAATACACGCACTTATTACACCCACCTCATACATACAGATAAATGTGAATATCTGACAAATGGTTACTAATAATTAAAGAAAACAATGTGTCTTACCATGTGCAGATGACTCCACACTTGGTAGGTAGGATGGTCCTGGAAGAAATGAATCAAGCTAGGGACATAAATTAAACATCTCAATTGCAATAACACAGGGTGACAGTAAATATACAGTTTTGCCTATATGTCAGTTAAGAAGAGTTTTAAATGAAGCTTTGCTAACATGCTCACCCACAGCCCATATGTAAAGAGTAATTTTGTCATTAAGTCTCTTAATTTATCAATAGGTTCATAAAAGAAAATTCACAGGAAGTATTACTTCAATTTCTCTTTTACTGTATAAATAAATCTTGAAAACTGACATATATAAGCTTACCTGGAAGCTCCTCCTGGCACATTGTCCTCCCAAACACATCAGCACCAGCATCAATCACATAATGGTGTGCAGTTTCCACTGAGCTCTCTGGGTTTCTAACAGTGGACAGAAACTCTTCATTTGGTGTCAGTGATGAATCATTAGTAGTCCCCCCTGTAACCAGCTGTTCACAGGTACCTGCAGCCTCTTACCTCCAGGCTGATGAAATCATATCAGTGTCCCTATGATGTACCTGATCATAAGTCCTGGTGCAACCCCCCCCCCCTCCAAAGCACTGATATCCTTGACTATCTGGGTCCAAATCTGCATTATGGCAGCCATATCCCCATGGCTTCTCTCAAGCAGAAAGATGCCATGCTGCCTGAACACCTGCAGTATTACATCATTTTCAGAGTCACTGAAAGAGGGTTTATGTGGATTTGTACACTTGGGTGTTATAATCCTATGTGGCACAAAACAGAGAAGGATACAATGCATAAATATCATATAAGTAAAATTCTGATTACATGTACATATTTTTCAACATTAAGGACTAGAGACACATTTCAGTTATTAAAATTGAAGGTTATGTGGTTGTACCACATCACATTCACATACAAACCAATGTTTGGCACAAAACAAGGAATACTACTTTAGTAATGTATTGTCTCCCACTGAAATAACAAGATGACTCCACATTTTCAAGAAAAAACTCTTGAAACACTAATTTTGTTGTAGAAACTCTCAAATCATAGTTGCTTCCCTACCCTCAAAACAACAAGCAAATGAAAGTTTGTACAAACCAAGGAATACCACATAATTCAATTGTTATGTATGCTTTCAACACAATTCTCACAATGTGTACACAATTACAACAGGAAAGTCAGTTTTATATAATTGTCAGTCACCTTTCACTGTGCCCACAACTCCCCTGGAGATATCTCTGGACCATCTTAGAAGCATAACACCCTGTGTCATTGACATAGTACATTACATTTCCCTGAAATAACATAGAAGATTGTAAGATGACAATTTTAACAACAACACTTGTGATGAAAGTTAATAACCTATCTAAGAAATGTAAATGCCTGACAAAAATGCCTATGCCAGCAATAAACTTTAAGAAGTGCATACAGGCAAATGTTCCATTTTCTGCTTCATATACATAATTTGCTTTGCAACATGTTACAAAATCTAGTATGTACTTAAAAATACAACTATACCTTAACAAGATTAGCAGCCTTCTCTGCAGATAAATCAAAAGGAATAGCAATCATCTGTTTCCTTTAAATACACAAGTCTCCTCACCTTCAGTTTCACTAGCTACATAGCTACCTTTTTATAGTGCAAATTCAGGTATCTGAGCATGGTGAAGATGCAGATAAACTCATCTGGATTGCTAAATAGCAAAATGTTGAATTTGTGTAGCAGGTATAAACATAGGGTAGGCACTACATTTTTAGTTGCTAATGGAATGCAACTGTGAATGATTAGTGGGAGGGAGATAGAAGAAATAACAGCAGTTCAGACTACCTGCATTGGATGTGTTACCCAGGATACACATACAAAGCATTGAAGTAACTTTGGCAAGCTTTTAACTGGAAGCAAGCAGCATAAACTCTCCTGCCTTTGCTGAAAATATTTTTCACTGTCATGTACTTTTATCATGCATTTAAAGGACGATGATAAATAATGTACTATAGACTGCATGTCTGACAGTACAGCAAAGATAAGAGAAGAATGGACACAAAAAAAGAGAAGACAGAGCTGCGCTGGTGCAAACATAGTCATAATAATTTGTGTGATCACTCATTGCACTAAATATGTGAGTCACACGTACAAAAAATGGAAGTGTGCAGTGCAAGTGTATATGTCTTGTTCATACAGTGCAGGAAATGGAAATTGCTTGTATGCACATGATTTGCTTCCTGCTGCAAAGTTGTTTCTGTGGCAAAGAGAGATAAGACACCCCTAGTATGTTCTGCAGGTCCATTAGAATGATAGTTCAAATACGCAGTTGTGAATGTGTTAGAATGTATTTTGTAATTTTTTTTTAATTATTAATAGTTCAACGTTGCACTGCTAAGCATAAATATGGTGAAATGGATTAATATAGAAAAATTGATGGAAGTTGCTTCTATAATAAGCACAGCAGAAATTAGAGCTGTGACTTAACTGTGTGTGTAGCATGCCAGGCAAACATGATGAAACACACAGCACATAGGATTTGTTGTTGATGATTCAATTCCTACATTTTTCTTTTAATGATAAAAATTTATAAATACCTTTCACAATAATAATGCATGGTGAGCTTTGCCTGTCTCATTTGCACATTGCTCATCTCTGCATAAATATGATGTAATGCTGCAGACAATAAGGAGACATTGTCAATTTCAAAAAGATACATTGTTACATCTTTTGCTTTCCATCACACAAACACACTAAGCAGCATTGCTTGACTGTCAGCATGTTTTCACAACATCTGCAGACAATAAAGAGGCATTCTCAGTTTCTAAAAAGATACATTGTAACATCTGTGGTCTTCCATCGTGCAAACATGCTAAGTGGTATCATGTGGCAGTCAGCACTCATACAAAGTAATGAGTGTAAAAATTGCACCTGCTGCCTACTTCTGCCTGTGGCAACTGATGTAAGTTAATGACTACAATACAGGTGAGCCAGCATTCTTATCCAGCAGACTATAAGTTTTATTAATGCTGATCCACTGTAATTTAGATAAAAATTAGCAATATAAAATAATTATACATAAGAATAACTATGTAAAGCAGGTGGATTGAGCATATACATGATATCATATATATTTCTGACTGTGACCATCAGTACAATTATGGTTATACAATTAAATATTCATGTTTTGAACTTTCATGTCACACACATATATGGTTAACTACTCAGCTCTTTAATGTGTATTTATAACTAATGAGCATGTCTGATAAACAAGTAATGACTGCAAAAAAATACACCTGCTAACCAACCTTCCCTGTGGCAATTGGTCTAAGTTCATGGCTATAATACAGATGATTCAAGGTTGTAATCTAGCACACTCCAAATTTTACTAATGCTGTTCAAGTCAATTTTTAAAAATAAAGAATAATATAATGATAAGTATCCATAACAGTGACTATATATTACATTGAATGTCATATGAATTATATGAGTGACTGAGGGTACATTTATAATTATATTTCTGCAATTAAAGGTTTCTTTTCAACCTGGGATAGACTTCATACTTCAGTGATAGTCACATACACATGAACGTATAAGCCAGGACCTTGTCAGGTCACACGCATACATGTTTAACTACTCAATCCTTATGTGTCTATATAACTAATAAGCATATGTGACAAATACTTCTTCTGTAGCAACTAGGAAAAAATGCCAACTTGTCAGAATATGAATTCTCTATTTAACATAGGTTAGAATCTGACATTGTACAAATAACTTTTTTCAATGTATAAAGCCACCCAAAAAATGTGTAATTTCATAAAATTTATAAGCTCAAATACGTCTGAAAAGTTAAGTCATCTAACAGTTACAGCAATATATAACCTATAAACTAAAGCCAACTGTCACATTACGTTTCCTATTTGATAAACTGCCGATGTCTCTGTTTCGCATTGTTGCTTTCTGCTTAACATCAAGTAAACAAAGTTGGCATGGTTGTGCATTTTTGCTCACTAGCTGTAAAGTGCAATATCACAAATTGGCAAGAAAACACTTTAAGGTTATCATATAACCTGCGCGGACATGGCAGGAGCTAGGAAGGACAGTGCTTAACTTAGGGATCAAAAATGGGGTGTAGAGGAGTCTAGAATATTCATTTGATTCCTTGTAAAGTGCCACAGCCATAGACTTTTCAGGGGGACTATAGCGGGTCTCAATATAAATCAGAGGCTTGGAATAGTCTAGCCAAGGATGTCTGTAATGCGACTAGCATTCCATGCACTGGGGTACAAAGCAGGTAGCATTACAATGACTTGATAAGGTGCAAGCAGGAACAACTCAACCAGTGGATGAGTTTAGGACTGCTGACATCCCAAAGTTGTGTAAGTATACAGGTAAAGATAATTTAAATTATATACAGAGCTGGGGATAGTCAAGACTTGTATACATAATGGTCTTCTCTTTTTCTCTCCTCTTTGTTTTACAGCTACCAAGGAGATTCAGTGAACAGGGAGGCCCATGCTGAATGCTTAGAAAGACTAAGAGAAGCAATGGGCATATATGCATTGCAAATTAATAATTATTTTATTAAAGGTATTACTCTTCCATACGTTAATAGCAAATTAAGCATGCATATTTTAACTGTAAAATCAAGCATGCATGTTTCATTCTGTAGAGTAAGGTAATTGGAGGAGTAAATTGAAATAATATATTCAGATGGCCTGGGTTCAAATCCCACAAATAACAAATACAGCCTAAAAAATTTAAATATTAATTTCAACAAAATTTACATAAATTCCATGTTATTAACTTAATCTGTATTATTTTTAAAAACTTATGTGCAATGTAGGCATATTGCATGGACTGAACAATTCTCAGTCCTATTTTGGATTTTTAAAAAGTTCATTTAACGTAAAAGTAAAAATATATTTGTATTGTAGTGAATTATTGTGTATGAGATCTAATTACGTTTTTTTTTTATCTTACCTCACCCCTTATCTCTCTTTTTTATTGTTAATATGTGTGATCACAATGTTCTGATGTCATAATTTTCTAACAACTGACAAAATTATTTCCAGCATAGGGAAGTAGGCCAGCCAGTGCAGCTCAGCTTCCCATCCTGTCCAATGGCTGCTGCATCAATGCCCAGCACATCCAGGATGCAGCCTGGCAGTACCATCTCTGCAGCCCCTGCAATACCTGTGCCCTCAACATCAGGTAGCATTACCCCAGCAGCTGGTGCTGTGGTACCCTCCTGGAGTATTCATAGGTTCGTAGGTTCATAGGTGATTACTGGGCTATTGACCTGAAGGTCTTTATAAGCCTAGCCATGTGTACCCAATGTAATACTAGAGAAATGCAAAATAAAGCACCTTGCCTAAACCCAAGATCTTAGTTAGCAATGGCTGCCTATATCTAGGAGGGTCATAGGTGAAATCCCCTGCAGGAATTTATGGTTTCCCATCCAGTCATCCAGGCAATGCTTAAACAGAGTCATAGAGGGAATTTGTTTGATGTGAACTGGCAACCTATTCCAGAGGAGTGGTAACCTTTTGGAGAGATATCTGTCTCTCCAGCAGGTCCTATTTATGTCACAGACCAGGTTAAGGTCCCTGGAGTGGGTGACCCTTGTCTCATTTGACTTGTGGATGTGCAGCCTTTCTATTAGGTTTGGATCCAAGATTGCTCTGTAGGCCAGGCACAATGTCTCCTCTAAGTAGTCTGTACTCTACTGAGTATAGTGGCAGTGACTTCAGTCTGTCAGTGTATAATATTTGCTGGAGACCCTGCATCTCAAGTTGCTGCAGGTGCCTGGTGAGGTACATACCAAAGGGAGCATTGTACTTAATTATTGGCCTGATGAGGGTTGAGTACAGGGGTGTTTTATGACCTATTTTGCTCTTGAAGCAACGCTTTTGTTAATGAGGTGCATGACATAGAATTCCTTCCTTACCCCATTGGACACATGATAGTCAAAGTTTAGGCTACAGTCAGTTTGGGTTCCCAAGTCTATCACTACATAATTGTTACTTAGTGTATTATTATTTATATGACAGTCTGCAGGGATATCGTTTTTACCGAAGAGGATGATAATGCATTTTTTAGCACTGAGTTTGAGTCTATGACTTTGGCACCAATCACTGGTTTGTGTAAGTCTACCTTGAATTATATTAACATCATTCGGAGATTCAATGATTGCACCTAATTTGCAGTCGGCAGCAAACTTAGTCAGCCACAGCCTCTCTGTTTTGGCATGAACTTCTGAGAAGTATATTCCAAATAACTGGGGGCCCAGCACTGACCACTGTGGAACCCCACTTGTGACAGGTCTGCTGGCTGAGGTAAAGTCACAAACTTTGACTGAGTGTGATCTGTTGGTGAGCCAGTTAGCAACCCACCTAACAACATAAGGGTTGATATTCAACAGGGAGAGTTTATCAATGATGACCGAATGTTTGATTGTGTCAAAGACTTTGGTGAAGTCAAGGTAGGCTGTATGCATAGATTTGCCTTCATCTATGGCTCTAACAAGATTTTTGAAGAAGTCCACCAGGTTTAACAGGCATGACCTGCCTTTGACAAAACCAAACTGTGTCAGATCAAGGGTTTGGACATCACCTATATCCTTATTTATAAGGTCCATGATGATTTTCTCATGGCCTTACAGATAAGGCTGGTTAAACTTATGGGCTTGTAGTTCCCAGGATCTATTGCTGTACCCCCTTTAGGAAGAGGGATGTTGGTTGCTATTTTCCATTCGGCAGGGACAAGACCAGTACTCAGGCTGTGGCTGAGAGAGTACCTAATGAAGCTGCTAACTCATGTTTTAGACCATTTTAAACACAACCTGGGATGCCACCCAATCCCATACAGGCTATATTTTTGGCCTTGGAGAGAGCATTAATGAATTGCTCTTTGGAGATGCTAGGTGGGGGAGATGTAGAAAGAATTCTCTGTGGAATGTTTGGATGGGACAGGGGGGTGCAATTTTTGCTAAGACTGTCGGCTAATAGATTTGCTATTTTCACAGGATCAGTGCATGTGATGCCATCCACAGCTAGTTCAGCACACATCTGGGTCCTATCTTTTAGGTTATGGATATAGCTGAAGAATGCCTTATGGCTGTCCTTAGCTATGGTTGTTAAATTTTTTTGAAGTTGCCCTTAGAGGATTTTATAGGTTGTTTTACGTATTTGTTCAAGCAGAGGAGGGTATTTTTCCATTGCTGGGACCTTTCTTTTTTATTCTTGGACAGCAACTTCTTCTTCTTCTTGTATAACTTATTAATGCTAGATGTCCACCAGGGAGGCTTGTTTTTATCTTGAGGATCTTGTTTAGATCCTATCAAGTGCAGTTATGTCAATACATTTGTGTAAGTGTTTGTACAGGGCATATGCGTATACCTTAGTATAGTTGTCAATGCCATCTGTAGGAACAGGAGCTTGAAAATTATTTATGCCATCCTTAGGAGGGTATAATTAGCTTTGGTGAAACTTTTTAACCCAAAGAGGGGTTCAGGTGTTATAGCTACTTCAAATATGACTGTATTGTTATCAGATTTAACCAGTGATGGTCCTATACTTGTGGTGGTGCAATGGTCACCCATGTTGGTGAGGACCAAATCAAAAGTATTTGAGCTCCTTGTGGGGTTGCATACTATTTGTTCCAGGGCATTAATTTTAATAAAGTCCAGAAACCTTTGTGTAAGCATGTTGGCACTTGTATACGTTTCCCATTCAACAGAGGGACAGTTAAAATCACCCATGACTAGAGTGTTGGGTTGTAATTTGATTGACTCAAGTAGGTCCAAATAAGCAGTGTGGGTTTCTTGCTTCATTGAAGGGGGTCTATGCCTAATGATGACTTGAAGGGAGGTATCACTCACAGATAGCTGAAATTGGAATAACTAAATGGAGTTTTCTTGTCTAAATAGTCTAGAGGTGTATTTATCTTTCATGAAGATAGATACTCCTCCTCCTTTGGTTCTCACACATTCATTTTGCATTTTGAAAGTGTGGAAGGCATTTTAGTCTTGCAAGGCAGGGATACTTCCTGCAGCCCTGAACCAAGACTCCCTGACTACACAGATATCAACATCCTCCAGGGAGAGTAGTGCTTCCAGAGAGTGTAGTTTCTAATTTAAACTCCTAGTGTTTATCAGTATAACCTTGTTTGTGAGTGATATTTTCACATTGGAAATTTTGTTCATGAGATCTTGCCTGGTAAGTGCCTTAGCCAGTAACTGAAAGTCTAGAGGTGACAGGTGAAGACCATCTCTGGCAAAGCTGTGTGATCTATCAGCCTTGTCATCCCAAGCTGACAGGAACTGGATCCCCTTAAAATGACACCAGAAACTAAGGCCATTGTTGAAGTCAGTCGTTTTTTGTTCATATTGTGGTATCATCCTAGGTGAGGGTAGAATGCTGCTCAAGTCTAGGAACATACCTACCTGGAACACATATTCATAGAGCTCAGTCATGTCTCTCTTCATATAGGTTCATAGGTTCATAGGTTGGTACTAGGCTATCGGTTAGAGGGCCTATACAAGTATAGCCATAACAATTCCCTGGCTATTTCCTCCCATAGTATTTACTTCCCTGGACCCCTGTCTAGCAGGGTGATTGATCTGATCCCCGGGTTGAATTTCCTATCTCCCATCCAATCATCAAGGTTCTTTTTGAAGAGGGCCAAAGAGGCACTCTGATTGACATGTATGGGCAGTCTATTCCAGAGTCTGGGGAGTCTCTGGGACAGGAACCTATCCCTCCAGCATGTTTTGTTCATTGTGATGACAAGGTTTAGATCCCTGGAGCATGTGTCTCTGAGGGAGTGGGATTTCTTTAAGTGTAGCATGTCCAACAGCTCTGGGATTGACATGGACTTGTATGTTAAGCAGAGATCACCTCTGAGTAGATGATGTGCAACAGAGTATAGGTGGAGTTTTTTTAGATGGTCAGCATAGAACATCTGCTTTAGGCCTGTGATTCTTTTAGTGAGATATTTCTGTGGCCTCTCCAGTTGTTGCAGATGTCTTGAGAGGTACATACCAAATGGGGCATTGTATTCAATAATGGGTCTAATGAGGGAAGAGTACAGTGGGACAATGACCTCCTTTTTTCTGGATGAAAAGCCCTTAGTGATGAGGTGTGCCACATAGAAGGATTTCCTGATGGTTGTGGTGATGTGGTTTTTGAAGATGAGACCACTGTCCACCTGTGTCCATAAGTCTCATCACACTTTCAGTGTTTAGTGTACTGCCACCTATGTGGAATTCACGGGTATATGTTTTTTCCAGAAGGAGATAACTATACATTTCTTGGCATTGAGCTTGAGCCCATGACTCTGGCACCAAGCATCTGTTTCTGTAAGGCCCTTTTGTAGAATATCCACATCATTTGGGGATTCAGTAATGGCTCCCAGTTTGCAGTCATCTGCGAACTTTGTTAGTCAGAGTCCCTTAGTGTTGGCTTGTACTCCAGAGAAGTAGATGCCAAACAAGAGTGGTCCCAGGACTGAACCCTGAGGTACTCCACTTGTCACTTGTCTGAAGATGGATTTGGAGTCGGCTACTTTTACAATGTGGGTTCTGTCAGTAAGCCAGTTGGCAACCCATCGAGTGATGTAAGGATTAATGCCCAGCTTAGTAAGTTTATCTATGATTCCAGAGTGGGGGATGGTGTTAAAGGCCTTGTTGAGTTCCGGATAGGCTGTGTGGACCACCTTACCCTTGTCCACGAATCTGGAGACTGATTCGAAGAAGTCAATCAGGTTCAGGAAACAAGATTGGTCCTTCACGAACCCAAACTGGGTGAGGTCCAGTGTTTGAAGATTGCCAATGTCTTTGTTTATAAGTTGCATGATAATACGTTCCATGGCCATGCAGATCAGGCTCATCAGACTGATGGGGTGGTAGTTCCTGGGATCCAAGGTGCACCACTCAGTGGGCACAAAGCCTGAGGTGAGGCTTTGATTAAACATGACACTTAGGTGAGGTGCCAGTTCATTTTGTAGTTCATACAGTACCCAGCCTGGGATGTCCTCTGGTCCCATTGATGCTGTATTCTTAGCTTTGGAGAGTGCATTTTTTTACCTGTGTGGCCGTTATTAGTGGAATTTGGCAATCCTTCGGTATTGAGATGGGCCCTTTAGGGGGTGAGAGGGGGGTGAAGTTTGCACTGAATTGATCTGCCAAGATACTGGCAATATCCTTGGGATCAGTATATTTAATGCTATTCTGTTGTAGCTCAGAGAGATCTGAGTATTGCCATTTAGATTTCTGACATAGCTATAGAATGCCTAGTGGTTGTCTTTGGAATCTTTGGCAATTTTATTTTCATAACTAGCTTTGGAGGATTTTATGAGGGATCTCAGCTTCTTACTAAGGCTGGTAAGGGAGTTTTTTTGCATCCTGGGATTTTCCTCTTTTCTGCAACAGTTTCTTCCGTTTGTTGTAAAGTTTGTTTATGGCAAGGGACCACGAGATTGGCTTTCTTTTTTGGAGGAGAGCGTCTTGGTTCTATTGGGGATGGCACAATTCATGCATGAGTGGATGTGCTCATACAGTGCCTTAGTGTAGGATTCAGCAGTCAAACTTTCAGTTCCCATCTGCATGGGTGTCATGAAGTTTGTCACTTCTCACTTGAGTAGCATGAAGTTGGCTTTGGAGAAGTTTTTTATGGAGGTTTCCTTACTGGGGGTGGGGGTGGGATGTGGATGTCCAGGGTGATTAGCTTATGGTCAGACCTGACCAACGAGGAGGTGACCATAGGTGTGGAGCATCAATTTCCCATGTTGGTAATGACCAGGTCTAGGATATTGGAGCCCCTTGTGGGACTAAGGATTAGTTGATCCAGGGCATTGGAATTTATGAATTCCAAGAACAGTTGGGCAAAGGTGTTGGTACATGAGTAGTTTTCCCAGTAAATGGCAGGGTAGTTGAAATCACCCAGTATTAAGGTGTTTGGCTGTATCTTAATAATTTCCAGTATGTTTAGAAAGGTGTAGTGAGAATCTTGGGGCATGGTGGGGGATCTGTAGCAAGCTACAATTTGGATTGTAGTCTTACCTAGTGTTAGTTGCACCCGGAGAATTTCAGACACATTGTGTTGGGCAACTAGCCTGGTGTTGTGAATATCCTTGGTGAATATGGACACTCTTCCACCGTTAGTGTTTCAGTCCTGGTTTGGTGGTCAAAAAGTGTGGTAAGAGTTGTAGCCTGGTATTGCAGGGGTGCTCTCTGGAGCCTTTAACCAGGTCTCAGTTACTGCACAGATATTGATGTTTGCCATTTTTAGGAATGGCTCGAGAGAGTGCATTTTGAGCACTGAGTAGCATTACCTTCAGATTTTGCATGCTTGTACCTGTTAAGGTGGTGGTTTTGTCCTTTACACTTTGCCTAAAAAAAGCACTATATGGTCCAGTGAGGTATGTCTCAAGTCATTCACACCAACATGAACTATGATGAAGTCATAACGGTACCTGTTGTTAAGAGACTTGAGTGTATGTGTAATCTGATGGATCCTGGACCCGATAGACAGCTGACCATAACCTTCTCCTTGTCTAGCCTGGTGAGTGGGACATCTGTGTATCTCACAATGGAAACACCTATGACTAAAAAATTTGATTTAGACATTCTTTGCCTTGCTTATTTGGTGAGACACTGGTGCTTGTGTTTTTATGTGTATTGAGTGCTGCATGTGCTGTATTAGGTGTAGCATGTTTGTGTTTGGAAGGTGTCTGATGTTTAGGTAGGTTTCTGATGAGTGCTTCCATATATGATGGTTTATGTGTTGAGTGCATGGTTTGCATAGCAGGTGTAGTATGTGAGCTGACAACCTATTTAGTGTTACTGTTCTGTGCATGAGAGAGCAAGGATTCCAGATTCTTAATGTATATGCATCTCTTATAAATTGTATTTAAGTGATTTAGCAGTAGAGCATTGTCAGTGTACATGAGGGAGTTGTTACACTGCCTCAGGATACCCATGTCAGTCAGGCTGGTAGTCGAAATAGAGAGAAACCTACCATGCATAATGCTAGGTGATATCTTGTTTTCACAGTGGGGAGAGAAAATGGAGGGGTGTGGTATAACTAGGAGCTCTAAACAGGATTTATACTAATGGTGTGCTCTATAAAGGTCTATACCTGTGTGGGTTCTCTAAATGATATGAGACTATTGTAGATTTGATGGTTTGGGGACTGTTTACAGAGCAAAGGTGCAGCTGAGGTGCTGTCTGAGCAGCTAAGTGCAAGTTAAGGCATTCTCTGCCAAATCGTGGGCAGCTACTAAGGGAAAATGTATCTCTTGAAGTTTTTGATCTATAACTACCAATGGCTACCCCCACTGCACGGTAGTGCACAATGGTGCATGGAAGCACACTACCTGTAAACAGATATATACACCAGAGCAGTGGCTGGTTGCATAACTATTGGAGCTGTGTTAAAACAAGCACAAACACTCACAAACATGGGGCTTATTTAGCTACAGTGAGCAAACTGAATTAAACAATTTAACCAATAAAAAAAGCTCACAACTGAGCCCTCTGCCAGCAATCTTCAAGCAAATGAGTCCTAACTGCACTGTCCTGCCACAAGGATGCAGAGGAGCCCTCACCAACAAACGATGTCCTGGTTTAGTGCTCAATTTACAAACAGAACCAGATTCAGCAGGTCTGAATCTAGTCTATGTTATAGCAGGCTAAAAGTGCAACAAATCAACAAGAACCATTTTAAAAAATCAGCAATGTAGCAAAAATACTGCTTAAAAGTGCAAAATACAATATGAAATTCTATGCGTGGTTAGCAGAATGCAATAGATCCTTTGAACTGCACAGATGAATACTGCAGGGCAGTGGCTGGTCACCTAACTCTCGGAACTGTGTTAACTCATTCATTCCAATGGAGCTCAGGAAGTTTGAACTGTAACTTCCAATGGATGGAACCCAAGTCTTTTGCCTTAATCAAATTATGTGTTCACATTTTAAACAAATGTTCATATATCTGGAACCATAGGGGTTATGGAAGAAGTATAAATAGCCAACCTTTCAACACAAACAAGCTTTTATAGTGGTCGCATTCTTTAGGTTCAAGGTCTTAAAATGAATTTTATAAGTCACAGTAAACACAGCAATTATTATGTTTGTAATATTTTGTAAACAACTTATAATATATCAGCAACCACTCAAGGTACACACATACTATCAACAACATTTTATTCATCTAGCTGAGAGCCTTCATGTGAGGCTATAGATTTCTGTCTGTGTTACTTGGTTGCTGAGATATTTAAAAAATGTAAAAAGTATATTGATATTGATATAAATTAATATTGATATAAACTAATTTCATAAAAACATTTAATATATCTTTACCTGCACTAGACAAATGTCAGATATTAATGCAGTTGAGTTTGTCATTGTGTAAACTTTAAGATGAAATCTTTTAAAACCTTGATTTTGCAGTTATTGATGTAAATATGAACAAACAATATTTGACACCTAGATGCATCAGCAGGAGTTAACTGCAGATGCACCTGGAGGTGTCACTCTGATGAAATGAGTTAAAATGGTGAGAAAACTGAGTTAAAAATTTAACCAATAAAAAAAAAAGCTCAAAACTGAGCCCTGTGCCAGAAACCTTCAATCAGATGAGTCCTAACTGCACTCTCCTGTCAGAAGTGCAAGAGGATCATCCCCAACAAAAGATAGCCTGGTTTAGTGCTCAATTTGATACACAGACCCAGACTTAGCAGGTCTGAATTTTGTCTATGCTACAGAAGTCAAGAAGTGCAACAAATCAGCAAGAACAGTTTTAAAAAAAATCAGAAATATAGCAAAAATACAGTTTAAAATTGCAAAACACAGTATAAAATTGTACTTATCGTAACAGAATGCAACAGATTCCTTGGATTGCACAAATGAATACAGCACAGTAGTGGCTACTTGACTAACTCTGTGGGCAGGTGGGGATTTTGTTACCTGCCATGAGCTGCTAGGCATGGTGTGTGAGGCTGAAGACTATACCATTGGTGCAGGCCTTGGTGTATGGACAAGATGCTCATTGGAATGCTGAAAAAAACAATAATGTCAGGCACTCCAACAGGAAGCTGAGGAAGAGAACAGTCATGACAGTTCTAAGGATGAGAACTAGATTCTCATTCGCCCCATGCTTGACAGACATGGGCCTCCAATGTCCCCTTCCTATACCCAATCATGGTGTCCCCCATCCTTTTGTTTCCCTCACCATTCTCATCTCTGTCTTGTTTGTCCTGGTTGTCTGCACCCGCTTCCTCACCTATCCTACTTACCTAACCCTGACATAGCTACATCTCTTGCCCAACATTCCTCTCTTTCTGAAATAAAATGAAAAAAACTGTGAGCTGCCCCACAAAAACTTTCATCCATACATAGCACTCTGCTTCACACATATGTCTTCTCGACACACTTGATTCGGTCCAATTAGCTATACAATATGATTGCGTTGTTGTCCCCCATCTGTGTTGTGGTGACAGTCCAAATTTATCCAATTTTATATATATGTTCACATTAAACTGTTAAAGACATGGATAGCTATGATTCTTTCCTAATTCCTTCCTGCAAGTTCCTTTATTCCATCCTCTTTGTTCTTCCCCCTGCTTGCCCACCCCATTTCATCACTATCCTATGTACCTCATTTTCACACCTTTAATCCAGTTAAAAAACAGAATTACACACCAACATGACAGAAATGCCCCCTAATAAAGGCCTTCACTTTTTGTCTTCTGTGTATGTGTGGAGTTTGGCATCATGCACCTATGCTGGGTGACGGTGAATAACTCTTGATGTCCTATGGCATTGTGCAGTTGCTTCCATGCAATGCTGCTTAAGCTCACTGCACTAAAGGAACATGGATTTACATCCGAGTAAAGGCAGTAATATGAAACATTCTCACTAACGTTTATTTAGAGTGCTGATATATAAAAATGCAAATCAATATGTGTGCTGTTGACATAAATCAATTAACTGATGTTAATTTTTATACATTACTTCACTGTAGTTATTGCCTCTTACATTTGCAGAATTCATCACATTTACTTATGTAATGCCATCCTGAGAATGTGTAAAACAATTAGATTGAGCCTTATTCAAATCCTTTGTCATTTCTATTAAAAATATGAACTCACTGTTCTTAAACCTGCTGCCACAGGAAGAGCTAGGCAGCAGGTGTATATTTTGCTCTCAGTACTGTCCAGAGTGCTGATGGCCATGCCCCTCTGCTTAGCATGTTTGTGTGACATAAGGTGTACCAACAGAAATATTATTTTCCCATTTAAGCAGAAAACCGCATTCGCTTGTCGCTTAACTCCATGCAAACAGGGAAGGCAATAGCAACAATCCTTAATGTTAGAAAAGTTATGACACAACATTTCCAATATAAAATACATTATGAACACCATAGTATCTGTCAGGTAGTTCTACCATAGCATATATGCATAAGTAATTCTCAAGTTTAAGTTGTATTCATTCAATGTGAATCTCGCATATGCAAACACTTTGCCATCGATCACACAAATCAGTTGCTAGGAGGTATGCTATGGAAAGAGCCGATTGGCATGTATTAGTATGTTTAATGGCCAATTAGTCTTCATCCCATTAAAATTCATGTAAAAACACAAACAAAGGGAAGATACTTGTTAGTGACCTAACACATTTTTACTCAGACTCATGTGTACCTTGCACCCATGCATTGAATATGGATATGTCAGTAATAGTTTACAAATGTCAACTACACTAAAAAATAAATAGCACAACTGCATTCTTACTTCTGTTAAAGCTTTACACATCTTAATGTGGACATCAATTCATCACAAATATGAACACACACATCCACAGTTGCACAAAGTATGTGTGTGTAGGTAACTGTAAGTGTGTAATGTACACAACAAATCGAGAAACGAGTGCATATGTTTCAGTTTTACAACATGCATTCCTGACAGATTATTGCATGTAGTTTGAGAAGCTGTCTTTTAAAGCATATCTGCACATTGGAACCATAAAAAGAAAATCCAAAGTAGAAAATCCAAAGTCTACACTTTGCACACCATTCACATAACAGATATTTTACCTACAGTGTACATTGATGATGTCATTATCTATAAAGACCACTATGGTGAAGAAAAAACATACTTTGGGGATGGCACAAATATTAACTACTGTGTTCTGCAGTTCAAATGACATAATAATGGCTAGAATTTTATGTGATGTTGGCCCTTAGCCTACTAATGTACTATGACTCTAAGAACACTGCAGGTTAATGTTGCTGTCATTTGCATGTGCTGTGTAGAGGTGTGGATGTATGGTAGCCCTACAGTAATGTGTTCCTATCTGTGATTTGAGGTAACATAGTGATGTCCACTGCTGCCATATTATTACATGTTCCATACATAACAGCTGTAGCAATATGCCTCCTGAGAACTGTTGAGATGGGATGATGCTATGCTATGTATGTTCTTTCCTTACTAGCCAGCTGTCATTCAACCATCATAGTGGCACTTGCAGTGTGGCTCAGAGGTGCATGTGTGTACCTACTGCCATTAAATGCTCTATGAGATTACATCAGTATAACATGATACTGATAACACAGGCGCAGATATCTTGTTTCATCCACATGTTGTAACATTGTTATATGCATAAACATAAAAGTAGTCAGGATTCACCTCATATTCACCTCATTTGCAATGTGTCCTTGTACGGTATCAGGCCAATAAAAAAGTGTTTGACCCTACAGGTGGAAATTCAGGAAGGTAAGAATACTGGCTATGAAATTGTATACTACGTCAAAAATAGAAAAAAAATCAAAATATAGATATAGTTAATGTGCACAATGGCTTAGTACATAAACATTAAGACAAAAATATAGCACGTCAACCATCTACCTAACTTCAGTTATTTGTCCTTAGTGTAACGATATAATTTTGTATTTAATAATTACACACAGGTATTCTGCAAAAAACTTCAAATAAACAATGGGTAGAAGGTTCAAATAAATCAATAACATTCTTACCCATGAAAATGTAAAATACCTATTAAAATCTCTTAAATTATTTCCAATTTAACTAACAAAATATGATAGACTGTTGCAATCAACTTTATTGCAGATTCCACCATTCAAACAATAAATGCCTCAAGTGATGAAAAGTTTAAAATCCTAGATAGAATAAAATATGTCAGTAAGTAATAGAGAGCAACTCCAAAAATAGCAGAGAATTAATCCAGAAGTAGTCAAAGGTGAACTTACTGCAGCTTTTAATGTCCTGATAAATCAGCGGTCCTTGACCATATGTATGTTAAAATCTCCCAAACATATGAGCATGCTACTAATAAACCCAGCACTACTTTGCAGAGCCTAGCCAGGTTTTGAGCTAAGCTAAACAAAGACTAGCTTTAAGTAAAAAAACAAAAATTAATATAACAAAACAAACCAGAATTGAAAAAAATACTGATCTTAATTAGTTAAAGTAAATTCTTCTTTATTTTACTGAAATTCCTTTCAGATAGATGTGTTGATTTAAAATGTAGTTTCCAGTATAAGCTTTGTTTTAAAATGCAGTTTCAACACAAACAACAGGTATTAGGCATGTTTACAAACATGTCATTATTGACAGCAACTTGACAGCAACTTTTAAAAGAATCATAAACCTGATGGTGCCAAAGCATAGTGTATTCATTGAGAATGCATTTTAAAAATACAAGAGCGAACAACCTCTCTTAGAATACAATATTCATGCAAAAATATACATTGTCAATCAAGTGCTGTCAAAAATGATGTGTTTGTAAAGATGCCTAATACTTGATTTGGCTGGAACCTGTGTTGAGTACTTGAGGGAAGGCTGTAACAGATCTGTGATTCAATAACTGAGATTAAATGCATTACAACAATTTTGATATGAGACATAGTAGGACAATGGAGAATAACCATTTATTTTAACTGTGGCACCACTTCTGTGGATATGGAAAGGACAGACGTGTAGAGTAGATAGTAGTACTGTTATCAACTATCTAGCTTATAAATGCATGAATACACTGTATTTCTTTCTCCCTCACCCCTTATCTGCACATATATTTATTGTCGTTATTCATTGGTTATGGTTTACTATTAACATATGTTCTGCAATAAATGTTAATTTTGGCATGTGTTTTATTATTGTTATGTATTACAATAGTTGCGTATTAACATGTCTTGTTGAATTACCTATGTTTTTGGCCTTATGCCATAACTATTACTAGCATACTGTTCATATACTGACTGTTATGGTATTTATTGTTGTGTTCCTTATAATATGCATTGAAATTGATTGGGTTATTCCCACTGTTTTGGCATGCTGTTATTACTAACAAAATGTTTTGTTCATAACTAACCTATACACATTGCTATACTACTATCACCACAGCATGACAGGGTAGGCTGGTTCCTGCTGATCTGCCTACCTCACCTCACCCGGATGTGGAACCAGGTACCAGGACGTCTGGGACCCAGGCTGGTGGTGCCACCTCTGTTAGCCCTGCATTTGGGTGGAACCCCCTCAGAGTGGCAGAGGGGCAGTAGTCACCCAGGACTGACTACCAGCTTTGGTGCTCAAGATAGCTCATAGGAGCTATGAACAACACCTGCACAAGATTGAGGACAGACTGGACAACTAGATAGGGCCTGATGGCCCTGGCACCCAGCCTCCAGCACAGCCATATTTGGGGAAATGAAGGAGCAGTGTTGACTGCCCATGGGTGGGGATCTCAGTCATGCTGCTACCACCTGGATGCACTTGTTCCTTAGATTCCACAATACCCTCCCCGTCCAAGGTGTTTACCCCTCATGTGTCACATACTGCCCCTGTCTGCTGTCTTATCTGTCTTGTCTGTCTACAAATGCAACATTTCCTACCCAACTTACCTCCCCACATATACCCACATCCCTTCCCCAACATTCCACTCTCACCTTAAAAAAAAACGAGCACCTGTCCCACAATAAAAATATCACCTCATAATAGCTCTCCATGTTACATACGTGTCCACTGGACATAACTAATTAGGTCCAATTGGCTTGATAACACATTTCTGTTGCCCTCACCCCTATGTCTGGGGTTTGAGGATCAAAAGTCATGTACAAAATCTCTAAAACTGCACAGCTGTTGCTGTACAAGAAATGGAGCACTATGGTCCTTTTTTACACCCATCCTGCACATCTCAACCTGCCTTTCATTATGTTTTCCCCCCTGCTTGCCCCATTTCACCACTGTCCTATCACCCTCTTTTTCTTTTCTTTTTTATTTTTAGTGCAGGTTTGCACTGAGCTAAGGGGCATGCTGCAATGCATCCAGAAAAAAAGAGTTCACTCAGCACTCATAAGACCCATTATAGAGTACAACGCCCCTTTTGGTATGTACCTCAAAAGACATCTACAACAACTGGAAAGGCCACAGAAATACCTCACAAAGAGGATTACCAGCCTCAAACAGATGCCCTATGCAGACTGTCTCAAAAAACACCAGCTTTACTCCGTCACACATCACCTACTCAGTGGTGATCTCTGCCTAACATACAAAGCTATGTCAAACCCAGACCTGTTGGACATGCTCCACTTAAAGAAATCCTAATCCTTCTGAGCTACATGCTCTAGGGACCTAAACCTTGTCACCACAATTAACAGAACATGCCAGAGGGATAGATTCCTGCCCAGAGACTTCCCATACTCTGGAATAAACTACCTATCTATATCAAACAAAGCTCCTCATTAGCACACTTCAATAAAAATCTTGATGATTGGATGGGAAATAGGAAATTCACCCCAGGGATCACCTCTGTGGCTATGCTTGACAGTGGCACAAGAAAATAATTTTCTTGGGTGGCAAAAGCCAGGTTACCTTTTTGGCTGGGCTTGTATAGGCCCCAGGGCTGATAGCCTAGTACCTACCTATGAACCTATGGTGTACAAACCTGCACAAACCTGCTTAACAGTGCGTAAAAGTGCCTTGATGCTCTTATGTGTTTCTCCCAGTGTTAGGCAGATCAGCAAAATAATTACCCCTGCCTCATCTCAAACCCAGGCCCTTCTCAACCACAGTATAGTGCATTAGCCCATTAGGCCACTCAGCTGTGAAATAAAACAAGTGTTTCCAGCAAAATGTACTGATTGTCAATGACAGACAGCAAGTATATATAATGGGAAAAATGGCTGTGTACCTAGGACTTTGATAAAAACACTACACCAGGCCACAGCCAAATAAATAATAGTGGATGTATGTGAGGCCTGGGATAGCAGTTATACCCGACAACTGTGCAGATTGTTGCAGAATGTCCAGAGTTTTGCCTACTATATTTGGTCTGGTTTTCATAAAACACATATGTTTCTGGCAAAGTAGTCGCAAGCTATTTAAGACTGATATTAGAAAATCACGACAGACATTTCAGTGTCACACTTCATAGCCTTCAGAAAACACATGCTACTGCAAATCCTGTTGTTCTATCATCATTCTACATTTCTATGAGCAATATTTAAAGATTGTCCCTATTTTTGGCCCTTTGTCCCACTTGTATTTATGGCTTTGTCCACATTTCTTGCTCTAAGAGGTTGAGAGGTATGATAGCAGGTAATTGTTTCCTTTTATCAGCAACATCTTTAAACACACCTGCTAAGGCAGCAATGGCAAAGTATATATGCCTACAACTGGGACCCTGCTGCACAACAATTGCCTTTGAAAGCCATGCACATAATGTATCCACATATATCTTGCAAATACACCTGCTACAGCAGTAGCTCAGTCTGTTAAATACCTTGCATGCACATCCATTTTGTTACCCACAGTCCTGGGTTCGACTCCAGTGTGTTGCACTTCAATTGCATTCTTGTAAATACAGCAAGTAATAACTGACTTCAACCCACACAGGTTGCTGCTACTGAATTAACTTCTACCCATATTTGCAAGTCAAAGGCCTGTATGCAAGGCTATACTGCATGTATTTATATAGCCATACTATAAGTCACCTACTACTCTGTCATTGGCACTGTTACACACTGTTCAATTACATTCTTGTGAATACAACAAGTAATAACTGAATTCAACCCACACAGGTTGCTGCTACTGAATTAACTTCTACCTATATTTGTAAATCAAAGGCCTGTATGCAGGGATATACTGCATGTATTCATATAGCCATACTATAAATCACCTACTGCTCTGTCATTGGCACTGTTACATATCAGATGTACCTTAAGCACATGTCTCCAGTGGACTGTAAAAGGTACCCTTATCCTGGCTCTGCTGTAACGACAGAGCTGACACTGCTACCTCAGTTACATGTACAGCATGCTGTCCTCCAAAGTTTCCGCACTCCCCATTTGTGTGCCAAGCTGCAGCCTGCAACACATGCAGCTGTATGTTAAGCTATCTGCTACCAACTTGCCATACCTCAGAACCCACTAGAACAAGGGATCCAGACAAAACCATACATAAAGGGTGGGGCAGGCAAAGGTCCAGCAACAGGAACAATTATCACTGTTTGCCCCTACAAACATAGTACGCTGATAGAATAGCAGCTACTGTATCAACATGCATATTCTGATGGGTATGATATCTGATACTCACATGTCTCTCTTCCCATACTGATCTCAACCCACAATGTTTAACACTGAACTGCCAGATAATCACAATGTCAGGGAACAATGGCCAAACATAGCATGTAAAACTGTGGACATACCACATAAATCTCAACAGTGGACAGTATTTGCACCTATCTTTTGTGATGCTGTAGTCCCTACACCTCACTAATGTCCATCTCATAGACTAAGAAAGGGGCCAAGGCCTACATGAAGGCCTTAAATATTGCACTGCGGTGCTATGCCATTGGCTAATGAAAGTGCACCTAGTTGTTTTGGATGCAGTTAGCAAATCCGAGCTACAGACCACTGCACAGGCAATTACCTGTTAATGAGCATTACCTACAAAAGACAAGCAAGTACCTATGGGGAACAGGTCTGTATGTTGCTTTACCAAGACAAACTATGATTTAGCAAACTGTTTGTGAGGATTTGTTCACAAAATGATTACGTCACTCTACCAAGCATGTAATGCATGTCCCCATATAATGGAATGCAAATGGGAGGATGGAGGTATGGGAAATAGGGACTGCAACAATAGGCCTCTAGTATATCTATGAGAATGACATGTAGGTGATACTCCAACAACTACAGGTATGCCTCTCAACTGTGCCTGCTTTGAATCAAATCACAGCTCAGGTTGTCTTATTCCCTACTATAATGGTTGTCTCCTGTATGAAAGCTAGCGGACTATGATTTACACATATTGACAGTAAGTAATGGTGGAGACAGCTGTAATATCACATGATGTACTGTTATTCAGCTCTTCTCAGTCTGTGAATCTTACACAGAAATAGTTCAGACATTGTAAAAGTGTTCCTGAACGTCCCTGATGTACTCTGGCTAGGTCACTGTTTTGCTGACATTCATACCTCATTGCTTGGGAACTATGGCTAAAATACCTGCCAACCCCCTACAGCAGGAATTCAGGGCATAGCCATTATTACTGGGGGGACACAGGCCCTAACTCAGCGACAAGAGTGTACATATTGGCCATATAAAGTCAGAGTATGAATAGACCAGCAGATAATACTGTAGCATAACTGTAATCTGAGGGGTCTGGCATGTGACAGCCAGATTCTCTATATTCTGACAACAACCATTAATTATTGGCCAACCGTTTATCAGACATCTACATGTCTGTGCCAAAAGGACCACATATATCAGGCACACAAACACATTCTGCAAATGCCTGTGCACTGGAGAGGTACGATGCCTACAGGGAAGATATACTACAGCAGGTTTGCATTGCTGTCTATCATTGTGGCACACTGGTGTTACTGGACTGTCCCCATATAGTTGTAATAACACACAATGACTGTATGATATAGTAGTGGGACTTTGCCCATAGGGGACACACCACAGTAGACACCAGTCATGGGTGTGGAGACATATAGCAGACTCTGTCATGGCAGACAGGGACATAACAGGTATTGCTACTATGTTGGTGATCGCCATGCATGTAGTGTGTTGATAGACTGTGGGTATAATGTGGGAGGTAGCAGTGGATAGTGCAAGCCATGTTGGTTGTGCAGGGTCTATACATAGTGGATGTCCACGTATCTGGTCCTGTGATGTGTTCTTATATCTTGTCTTTCAGGAAGAATGCAATGGAGGAGGCATCCACCATTTACAGAAGTTGAAATCAGTGTTATCCTGGATATCCTCAGACTGCATCATAACATTCTGCTCTCCAGGAGTCACCAACATCATGAACAACATGCAGCATTGTGGGGTGAAATTTACAGGTTGGTTAACGAAAGTGGATATCAGGACAGGACCTAGGAGCAGGTCTGCCAAAGCACCATGGATATGCTCAATGGCACATGTCAAAAGGCAGCTGTTGTGGCCAGGGATCATGCTGCCACTGGTGGATGGCCTGCAACAGAACAACCACTCTTGGCCACAGAGGAATTCCTGGTGAACCTGGGATCAACCACCAGCTCCCAAGAATCTGGAAAGAGGAGCATCCAGGTAAGCTTCACTGTAATACTGTATCAGTTATTATGGCAGCCTTTGCATAGCAGTACACGGGTGTCGGGTCTATCTGCATTTGGTGGGGGGGGGTTGGTTTTAACACATAGTTGTGCACACATACACAGAATGTCAGCAATGTAGGCAGTATCACACTAGCTACTGTACATGTGGATATATGCATATATTGCCCTACAACAATGCAACATTTGGCATTGCTGACAATACCTCTCCATCACATTTTCATAGGTCTATCAGGTGTGGCTGGAGTCTGAAGTCCTGTCCATTGTAAATGTGATACTGTTGTTTTAGAGATCATATATACCATAAGAATGTTAAGGGCTGTCATTTTGCCCTAGGCACGACTGTTATGCTTAGCCAGAGTACAATAGTTGTATGTTCAATATCACAGGGGTAAGCTGGAGTGCATTGACTGGATAAGCACAGCTGTGTATTTGCAGGAGCAGTAACACATTTGCATTTACTTTTGAGAAGGACTATGCAGCCTGCTATACAGGAGGCATTCACTCACAGATTCCTGTTCACACACAATATGGAGATGGTACATACCTGAGGCAGTGATATTATAACTGGCATGGTATGCTCATGAAGGTTGCACTGTGTTGTAGGTGTAGGTCTATCAGATACACTGACATATTGCCTATCTCACAGGTGTTTAGTACTGGCAAAATTAATTGGATGTGGCTGCAATGCATGTTATACAGGGCCTGTTTTGTCTGTGTATGTTGTAGTGTGTTTGTGTGTTGCTCTTGGGATCAGAAATAAGATGTGGTATGTGTAATCCAGTTGTGGCTCACCTGTGTGTGTGTGCGCGCGTGTGTGCATGTGTGTGTGTGTGTGTGTGTGTGTGTGTGTGTGTGTGTGTGTGTGTGTGCATTACCATACATCATAGTGCAGATAGTAATGTACTTATTTTGTCTTCCTTCTGACAGCTTAATGTGGGGGTTGGAGTGTGTCACAACCTGATGTCAGTGTCTCATCAGACTCTGATGATGACACTGGCCATAGCGAGGCATAGCTGAGGTTGCTAGGGGCTGAATCTGTCTCATGGGTTGACATCCCACTTCCTTCCCCATTGTCCCTGCACACAAGCAGTATGACCACACATACCCAGTCCCCTGAGGCCACAGATATTGGACAATCAGAGTGTGCTGACATTGAACAGAAGAGTGTGGCAACTATGGCATCAGTGAGTGTAGACACTGGCCATAGCCAGAGAACTAGCGAGGTCCCACACAGGCAGATTTACAGGATGCTCAAAGGAGAACTGCTGCCCATCCACCATCCACCACCTGTCACAGGTGTCACATCATGGGTCATTTGCATGTTTCGGTCCATCATGGAGGCACAGGCACATTCCAAATGCAACACCAGACAGATGCTCAGGATTATGAATACAGCACAGTCTGAAAACTGTGACTGCCTCCACTGCATTGGTGATGCCATGGATCATTTCAATGATGTAGTGGAAAGATGGTGGGCTGAGACAGTGTCAGTCTTTGACCGCATGTTGTCTGTGCTTGAACATTTGGTTGTAGTAGGGCATCAAACACATGGATGTATGTCAGCAACACCATCTGCTGACAGTCCACGTGGTCATGCACACTCACAGTCCCATAGTGGCAGTATCTCCAGCACTACAGAAGAGAGTGTGCTGTCCACACCATGATGAGGCAGGCCATGGGCATGTGGTCATGGGTTATCCCAAGGGGACACAGGCCCAGCATACAACAGACACCATCAGCTACTAGCACTGCATCTGGCCCTGGTCATGGTGGTGCCAGTGACACTCCTGGCAGATCCAGTTCCCATGTTCATGGCTGGAGACAGTGAACTGTCCACTCTGCCATGTACGGTCCACAGCTGTCCAACATACACATGTGTAGGGCTAGCACTGGGCTTGACTGTGTACACACACACACACACACACACACACACTCAAACATCACTGTCACATGCAGGTCACCAACAAACACATGGCCCAACTAACCAGCACCCCTTCCTGACTCACACACATGCTGCCAACTGTTTGGCACAGCCTAGGCCTCTGACACCCCCACACCACACTGTGCATGTGATGATACCTGTGCTACATCCCTGTCATCCATGACATTGATGCAGAGACATGTGTCTGATGCACAAGGTGACAAATATTACTTTACATGTAGTTTTGCAGTGCGGTAGTGTTATGCCATGCCAGGTGTTGTGGGCCATGATAGGTGCTGCATGCTGGCATATGTCATGAGTACACATCAACGTTTGTGTACCTTTGTTGCATGGTGTTAGACTGGCAGTAGTGTTGCAGAATGATAGGTGTCTCACAGAACTCTGTATATTTCTATTCCAGGGTTCTGAGTGGCTAAGCTATGGAGACTTGGCAGGAATACAGCGGGACAGGATGGCATGGCAGCAAAGCAGAAATATGCCACCACCAAGATATGGCTGTATACGTGCCTGGTTATCTAGATGCATATGTGTAGAACAGTGTGTCAGGGACAATGTGGCAGTCAATGTAATCATGCATGCATACCCGGTGATAAGGCCTGCTGCCCTTGATACGTGTCACTTGGATGATCTGTACATACAAATGTAGGTGGTGGTGGATAGCATGTATGCCTAGTTAGATGTGGGCTATTTAGAACCAGCAGCTAGTCACAGGCCAGTAAAATGCATGACAATTGCACAACCATATGGCCATATATGTACTGCTGCATGGGAATACATTTGTACATTCACACAGAGTTGGCTTTATTGAGATTAGAACCTCTACCTATCTGTTAGTATATACTATAACACTAAGTACTTATCTCATGCGCCTCGGAGCTTGTCTGTTTTGACATTGTCAGCCAGTGTTGTTAAGGTGGATGACATCATCAGGCCTTGTAAAAGAGGCCAATGGGGAGGTTGGCAGGTAGTCAAAGGCCCTTAAGTTGTATAACCATTGCACAGAGATAGGCGACACAGGCATGTGTACACTGCTGTAAGGGGATATATTTACACACACACACAAAAATGTCTTGAGTGAGATTAGAAACCCTACCTGTCTATTAGTATACACTATAGCACTAAGTAGGTATCACATGTGCCATGGAACTTATATGTTTTGAGATTGTCAGCCAGTGCTGTTAAGGTGGATGACATCAGCAGATGTTGACATGGAGGCCAATGATGAGGAGGACGCTTGTCACAATATCATAAAATCATTAACCATTGCACAGACATAGGCCAGATGTCTGTATTACTGCAAGGGAAATATCTACAAACTCACACAAGGTAGCTGATGTGAGCTTAGAACCCCTACCTACCTACTATTGCACACAATAGCTCACAGTACTTATTGCATGCACCACCATTTACATTTGTTGTAGATGTGGCTGCAGCCACAGTACTGGTGGACTACACAAACTGACCTTGCATTGCACCACATATTTGGCCTGCAGAGTGAACCTCCTTTATGCTGCTATTGTATCTAGTGTCCTGGCAGTTGGGTACCTGTCAATACCCCTGCTATGTGTGTACAGTTACCAGTACTGCCATGTCTGGCCAGTTGCAGTTTGCTAGGTGGACAATTGGTCAGTGACAATATGGCCTGTACAAGTCCTGTGTTGTAGCCATTGCACATTACACCATCTGCTCACCATTGTTTGTCTACAGGGTGACATTCCACAAGCACAAGGTTATGTGCTTGGGTGGATTATGTCGTTATGTGGCCTTGGTCGGTTACCATCAGACAACTGTTGTATGTGTAGGTGCAGATAACCCCAGCATTATTCTGCATGTAAGTGTGTGTGGACATTCATACATCCCTACACATACACACACACACACACACACATATATATATATATATATATATATATATATATATAGATATATATATATATATATATATATATATATATATATATATATATATATATATATATATATATAGATATATACAGAGAGAGAGAGAGAGATAACAGGGATGTCAAGCATGCATTATGTAACTGTGTTATATAGATATATGTGGAGGATTTAACTCACTCTACACATTTCTGTAGCTATATACATGTATATATATTTAATATATAGCTACAGAAATACTGGGGATGCACAAGCCAGTGCATTTCTTTGTGTCAGTCGAAAGCCCGGATAAATGGGGAGGGTTGCATCAGGAAGGGCATCCAGTGTAAAACTTCACCAAATCATTCATGCGGACAGCAGTAAATATTTGCATACTGGATCAGTTGAGGCCTGGGTTAACAACGACCACCACCAGTACTGTTAGCCAACAGGGTGCTGGCAGAAACTGGGCTACTGTTGGCAGAAGGAGGAGAAGAGGGGGAAGGCATGGCCAAAGGCAGGAAGAGAGGAGAAAGGCTAGGACTATGGTAATGAGGGTCAGAACTTTGAATGTTGGCAGTATGACTGGTATAAGGAGAGAGCTAGCCGATATGATGGACAGAAGGAAGGTTGGTATATTGTATGTGCAAGAGACCAGATGGAAGGGGAGTAAGGATAGGTGTATTGGAGGTGGGTTCAAATTGTTTTATCATGGTGTGGATGGGATGAGAAATGGCATAGGAGTTATCCTGAAGGAACAGTATGCTAAGAGTGTTTTGGAGGTGAAAAGAGTGTCGGATAGAGTGATGTTTATGGAGCTGGAAATTGATGGTGTAATGGTGAATGTTGTTAGTGCATATGCTCCACAAGTTGGGTGTGCGATGGATGAGAAAGAAAAATTTTGGAGTTAGTTGAATGAAGTGGTGATGACTGTACCCAAGGGTGAGAGACTGGTGATTGGAGCAGATTTCAATGGGAATGTTAGTGAAGGGAACTGAGGGGATGAGGAAGTGATGGGTAAATATGGTGTTAAAGGTATACAGAAGGTCAGATAGTAGTAGATTTTGTGAAAAGGATGGACATGGCTGTGGTGAATCCATATTTTATTAAGAGGGAGGAGCATAGGGTGACGTACAAGAGTGGAGGAAGATGCACACAGGTGGATTATTTCTTATGTAGGAGGGCCAGTTTGAAGAAGATTGGAGACTGTAAAATGGTGACCGGGGAAAGTGTAATTAGGCAGCATAGGATGGTGGTTTGTAGGATGACATTGGTGATCAAGAAGAGGAGGAGGAGTGTAAGGGCAGCACCAAGGATCAAATGGTGGAAATTGAAAAAGGGTAATTGTGAGGTGGAGTTCAGGAAAGAGTTAAGACAGGCACTAGGTGGCAGTGAAGAGTTACCCAATAGCTGGGTAACTACAGCAGAGCTAGTAAGGGAGACGTCTAGAAAGGTGCTTGGTATGACATATGGACAGAGGAAGGAGGACAAGGAGACCTGGTGGTGGAATGAGGAAGTGCAGGAGAGTATACAGAGAAAGAGGGTGGCAAAGAAGTGGGATTGTCAGAGAGATGAAGAAAGTAGACAGGAGTATAAGGAGATGAGGTGCATGGCAAAGAAAGAGGTGGTGAAGGCTAAGGATAAGGCATATGAAGAGTTGTATGAAAGGTTGGACACTAAGTAGGGAGAAAAGAACCTGTACTAACTGGCTAGACAGAGGGACCGAGCTAGGAAAGATGTGCAGCAGGTAAAGGTGATAAAGGATAATGAGGGAAACATACTCACAAGCGAGGAAAGTATGTTGAGCAGATGGAAAGAGTACTTTGAGGGGTTGATGAATTAAGAGAATGAGAGGAAGAGAAGGCTGGATGATGTGGGGATAGTGAATCATGAAGTGCAATGGATTAACAAGGAGGAAGTAAGGATAGCTATGAAGACGATGAAGAATGGAAAGGCTGTTGGTCCAGATGACATACCTGTGGAAGCATGGAGGTGTTTAGGTAAAATGGCAGTGGAGTTTCTAACCAGATTGTTTAATGAAATCTTGGAAAGTGAGAGGATGCCTGAGGAATGGAGAAAAAGTGTTTTGGTATCAATTTTTAAGAATAAGGGTGATATTCAGAGCTGTAGTAACTACAGAGGGATTAAACTGATCAGTCACAGCATGAAGTTATGGGAAAGAGTAGTGGAAGCTAGGTTAAGAAGCGATCTGATGATTAGTGATCAGCAGTATGGTTTCATGCCGGGAAAGAGCACTACAGATGCAATGTTTGCTCTGAGAGTGTTGATGGAGAAGTACAGAGAAGGTCAGAAGGAGTTGCATTGTGTTTTTGTAGACTTAGAGAAAGCATATGACAGGGTGCCTAGAGAGGAGTTGTTTTACTGTATGAGGAAGTTGGGAGTGTCAGAAAAGTATGTAAGAGTGGTACAGGATATGTACGAGGGTAGTGTGACAGTGGTGACATCTGCAGTCAGAGTAACAGGTGCGTTTAAGGTGGAGGTGGGATTACATCAAGGATCAGCTCTGAGCCCTTTCTTATTTATAATGGTGATGGACAGGTTGACAGACGAGATCAGACAGGAGTCCCCATGGACTATGATGCTTGCAGATGACATTGTGATCTGTAGTGAGAGTAGGGAACAGGTGGAGGAGACCCTGGAGAGATGGAGATATGCTCTAGAGAGAAGAGGAATGAAGGTCATCAGGACTAAGACAAAATATATGTGTGTGAATGAGAGGCAGGATAGAGGAATGGTGAGGATGCAAGGGGTAGAGGTGACGAAGGTGGATGCATTTAAATACTTGGGATCAACAGTTCAGAGTAAAGGTGAGCATGGAAGAGAGGTGAAGAAGAGAGTACAGGCAGGATGGAGTGGGTGGAGAAGAGTGTCAGGAGTGATTTGTGACAGACGAGTACCAGTAAGAGTGAAAGAGAAGGTCTACAAGAGGGAAGTGGGACCAGTTTTTTATATGTGTTGAAGACAGTGGCATTGACAAAAAGGCAGGTGGTAGAGCTGGATGTGGCAGAGTTAATGATGTTAAGATTTGCACTGGGTGTGATGAGGGTGGATAGGATTAGGAATAAGTATATTAGAGGGTCAGCCCAGGTTGGAAGGTTTGGAGACAAAGCCAGAGACCCAAGTTTACATTGGTTTGGACATGTGCTGAGGAGGGATGTTGGGTATATTGGGAAAAAGATGCTAAGGATGAAGCTACCCAGTAAAAGGAAAAGAGGAAGGCCTAAGATAAGGTTTATGGATGTGGTGAGAGAGGACATACAGGTGGTTGGTGTGACAGAGCAAGATGCAGAGGACAGGAAGAAATGGAAACAGATAATCCGCTGTAGAGATCCCTAACGGGAACAGCTGAAAGAAGATGATATATATATATATATATATATATATATATATATATATATATATATATATATATATATATATATATATATGCCATATACTGATAGATAGGGTAATCATGTGTGAGGGGGATAGGGAGAGATAGATAAGTGTACATAGCTGTCTGTATGCAGACATCTTTTCACATCTCAGTTCTTTAGGCAGATGAGGAGCATGGCCAGTGTGACTGTCAGTACTTACAAGTTGCCTGCCCTGCATTTTATATAGAGAAGACAGAGAGACAGTTTAAGAGACGGATTTATGAACATATTTATAGAATAAAAGTGAAGGACAAAAATAATGCACTATACAGACACTTATCCGTTAAAGGAGATACACATCAATTTAAGTTTGCCATAATAGATCAGGTTGATGTTTCACCATATGGAGGAAACTGGAAAGCGTTATTGGCAAGTAAAGAAAGTAAATGGCAAATTATAACTGATGCTACAAGATCTCCTGGTATAAATGAACACATTAGTATCAAGCCATTTCTCATTATGACATAATAATGGTTTGGTATATGTTTTTTATAAATGATATATTGTTATAGTGCATTTTCACTGTATATTTTATATGTTTATTATTTTTTCTTAAAGCATATTTATTGTTGACAAATATTTTTATTTTTAACAAATATATGATATATATTTTTTATCAAACATATGCTATTTATTCACTAGATTACTTTATAGTAGGGGAATTATTATTAGTTATTCATCATGTAGGCAATGTTTCTTTAAATTTCAAATGTCATTTATGCAGTTTTGGCACCAAAGAGGTTATTTAAATGGTGTTTTTAAAAATCGAAATTTAGTTCTGATGAAGTCTGTATTTTGCACAGATGAAAGCGCTTAACTGATTTTACAACTTTTTTTTAATTTATCACACAACGTTTGGAATTGTGTACTGTTGGATTTACAATAAAATATTTCCTGTTCGAGCCGTGTGTTATCGTGGAGTGCCTATTCCAGCATTTTGTTCTACTTCTTGTTCCAGTACTCCAGTTGACTCCAGGCCAGACCTAAATGTACACCTGTCCGGGATTTTGTGTGTTGCAGCCAATTGGCTACTACACTTGGTTCAACAGTCCAACACCTCCTTAATCTTTTTCCAAGGGATTCCCCAGCTATTTGATTGTAATATATGACTCATGGCTATCAACTGTACAAATTGTAATAGACTGTACAGAGTTGCGCATCATATGTATGGTATGTTTTACACAGCATTGTGATTTTCTGGTACATTAGTGGCAAATCATTATAGACTGACATTAGGAAATGATGACAGACATTTGAGTTGCTGACTGCATACATATTAGGAAACTCATGTTAATGCACACCCTGTTATTCTCTGAACTATCTACATTTGGGTGGCCATGAGTTAATCCTTCTCCTTATACTTGGGCCATTGTCTGTCTACTGCTCATGGTTTTGTCCAGATTTCCTGCTCTAAGTGGTTGTAGGTATGATGTGGCTGGGGTACATGATGTAACATCACACACAAGGTGACAGTCTTCACACCTCTCACTATACATGTTTTTCCAGGATGTCCATCATTCTGCCCCATATGTCTACTCTGTTGTGTTTTTCTGGTAATATACTACTAAATGGAGGCCACTGAATTGTACGTACTGACACAGTTAATTGATGGCCTTTAGATCCTGCTGCTACTCTGACCTGTCCCTCCATTGTCTCTGGCTTTGTCCATCTTTCCTGCAGTAAGAGATTGTGGCATATTGACAGCCTGTGGGACTCTTACCATACGAGTACCTCACATGCAAAGGGTGAAGTCCAGCCAGCTTTAAACCATCAACACCATCAACCATGCAAATGTACTTAGCCCAGTGTTCACTTTGACACACAGCACATTAGCTGTAGATTTGAGTGCCATGATAAGCTACCACCCAACAAACAGCTATAGTGTAAATATTAAAATAGAAAAGTCATTAACCAGGGATTCATGGAAATGCATTTAAGGGTGGTGGATCTCTTGAGACAGAAAGCGAGAAGATACTGCATTGCAAAATAGATATGATTAACTAAGCAGTGACATATTGCGCTAAATAGGCAGAAAGGTGCACTTTAAAGAATTGGAAGGGAAATGCAAGTCAACATGTTGCAATAGAAAAGCAGACTTATCTGAGCAGCTTGAAAAACTGTCTAACAACAAAGAAGCAGCAATTGTACACGACAAAGCTCTAAAGAGGTGCACAATGAGCTACTGTACTATTGTACCGGGTATCATTGCAGTGTCATATGCATCTGAAAACTAGTCTGTGAACAGCCTTCTGTAACAGTAGCACAGGTATGGAAACACCACTTTTTAGTACTGTGCTTGTCTGCAGTACTTATCTACAGCTCTGGGGTGTATTGGTTATGCATTTATAGACTTACAGCTGTATATAAGAGATGGCAGCCCAGTGCAATGGGAGTGTCATCACATCCTCCTTCATTCTGTCCTAGGCTTTATTACACCATTGTCATGTACTTGTACCCCCCTGTTAGGGAGTAGATAATGGTAACACTACTGAATGCGGTATTATGTTAGTGGTATGGATTCTGCTTGACTGCTATGGAGAGCTGCAAAACAACCTACAGACTCCACTTCCCACTCCAGCCTGCCCTTCACGTGGTATGCTCATTTGACTTAGGAACACCTACTGGGGACAGCCATATACATTACTCTTGGCATGCTATCTCTTCCCCGTGTACCAGGAACATATTCCCATGAGCCAGCATGCTGCTGTCATGGAAGCTTCCCACTCCTGACAGCTCTCAGTGGATCACTGTGTATTATATGACACAGACATATTTCTGCACAGTTCTGTTCCCACCAGCACATACCTTATTAACTATCTCTCCAGTTAGTTTTATTTATTGTCCTATGCATATTCACATCTATTATTCTAGTGTTGGCTGAATTGTTAGACACATTGAGAACAAAGAGGTCACAGAAAATGTTATTCCTGTGGGTACAGAAAATAAGGCACAGGTCTCCCCTCAAGTATCTATATGAAAATTGAGGGAATATAATTTCCAAACCATGTTTATTTGTTCATAGGGTCATAGGTGTTTACTAGGCTAATGACCACTAGGGCCTTTTTAAGCTTAGCCGTGCATCCCAAATGTCTGTCAAGTTCTGGTACCCTTGATAAGTATAAGTAGAGGCTTGGGAGATAAACCATTTACAGGTTACCTGTGTCCATTAGAAATATAGGTGCAAAACCAGGGATGAATTTCCAGTTTCCCATCCAATTGTCTAAGTTACAGTTGGATTGGCTTAGGGAGGAACTCTGCTTCACATTGATATGTAGCCTGTTTCAGAGACAGGGTAATCTTTGGGATACATACCTGTCTGTTCCACAGGTCCTTTTTATATCACAAGTGAGGTTTAAGTCTTTAGAATGGGTAATTCTGGTGCTGTTTGTTTTGCAGATATGCAGTAGGTCCAGCAGGCTGGGAGTCTGATAATGCCTTATATGCCAGGCATAGATCTTCCCTCAATAGCCTATAGGAGATAGAATATCAGGATAGGGCTTTGAGGTGGCCTGCATAGGATATGTTACTTACATTTTGTATTCTTTTAGTGAGGAAGCTTTGTGGAAGTTCCAGTTGTTGGATGTGCATGGTTGGGTACATACCAAAGAGGGCATTGTACAAAATTATATGTCTGATGAATGCTGAATACAGTGGAACAATGACCTCCTTGGGCCTAGATGCAATACCTTTGTTTATAATTTATACAAAGAATGATTTCCTCACTACTGTAGACACATGATGATCAAAGACTAGATTACTGTCTATGTGTATCCCCAGGTCTGCAAATTTGGTCAACCAGACATTAGGTGTGACTTCAGAGAAGTAAATTCCAAAGAGGAGCTGTCCCAGGACCAATCACTGAGGGACTCTTCTTGTTATTGGGCTCTTTGCAATTGTGGATTCCCCAATTCTAACTTCCTGGGCCCTGTCTTTGAGCCAGCTGGCTATCCTCCAGGTGACATAAGGGTTTATACTTCTTGAGTTTGTCAACAATGCCCAGTTGGGTATTGTTTCACATGCCTTGGCCAGGACAAGGAAGGCAGTGTGAAACATTTTGCCCTCATCTATTGTTTTTGTGGCCTTCTTGAGGTAAATCCACCAGATTGAGGACACATGACCTACCCTTAATGAAACCAAATTGCATTAGATCCAGTGTGTGGATGTTTCCTATGTCATTATTGATCAATTTCAAGATAATTATTTTATTGGCTTTGCATATGGAACTAGTGAGACTTACACATGTGAAGAGTCTGCAGATGTCCCACCTTTGTTCATAGGTAGGTACTAGGCTATAGGCCCTGGAGCATATATAAGCCTAGCCAAAAAAAGTTCCCTGGCTTTCACCACCCAAGAAAGTTATTTTCCTGCACCCCTGTCTAGCAGAGTCACAGAAGTGATTGCCAGGGTGAATTTCCAATTTCCCATCCAATTATTGAGATTTTTTTAAAGAGGGCTAATGAGGAGCTTTGCTTGACATGAATGGGTAGTCTGTTCCAGAACTTTGGATGTCTCTGGGACAGGAATCTATCCTTCTAGCATGTTCTGTTTATTGTGGTGGCAAATTTAGGTCCTTGGAGTGTGTGGCTCAGAGGGATTGGGGTTTCTTTAAGTGTAGCATGTCCAATAGATCTGGGTTTGACATGGCTTTGTATGTTAGGCAGAGGTTGCCTCTGAGTAGGTGATAAGCAACGGAGTAGAGCTGGAGTTTTTTGAGACGGTCTGCATATGGCATCTATTTGAGGCTGGTAATTCTCTTAGTGAGGTATTTCTGCAGCCTTTCTAGTTGTTGTAGATGTCTTATGAGGTACATGCCAAATGGGTATTGTACTCTATAATAGGTCTGATGAGGGATGAGTAGAGAGGAACAATTACCTCTTTTTTTCTGGAGGTGAACCCCTTTGTAATACGGTGTGTCACACAGAAGGATTTCCTGACTACTGTGGCAATGTGATTATCAAAGGAGAGACTACTGTCCACCTGTGTCCCAAGGTCTCATCACACTTTTGGTGTTTAGTAGGCTACCGCCTATGTGGTAGTTCATGGGTAGAGTGTTTTTCCCTAAGGGGATGACAATGTATTTCTTGGCATTGAGCTTGAGGCCATGACTTTGACACCAAGCATCAGTCTCATGAGGCCCCTTTGTAGAATGTCCACATCATTAGGCAATTCTATTATGGCACCTAGTTTGCAGTTGTCTGTGAACTTCATTAGCCAAAGACCTGCTGTATTAGCCTGGGCTTTTGAGAAGTAGATGCCAAATAGGAGAAGACCCAGGACTGAGCCCTGTGGTACTCCACTTGCCACTGGTCTGAAGTTGGATTTGGAGTTGGCTACTTTCACTGTGTGGGTTCTGTCAGTGAGCCAGTTGGCCATCCATCTTGTGACATAAGGATTTATGCCCAGTCTAGTGAGTTTATCTATAATTCCAGAGTGGGGGATGGTGTTGAAAGCCTTGGTGAGGTCAAGATTGGCTGTGTGCACCTCCTTAGCCTCATGCAAGGCTCTGGTGACTGCTTTAAAGAAGTCAATCAGGTCTAGGAGACATGACCTACCTTTTACAAACCCAAACTGAGTTTGGTCCAGAGTTTGGAGGTTACCTATGTCCTTGTTTATAAGCTCCAAGATGATACGTTCCATCGCCTTGCAGACCAGACTCATCAGGCTAATGGGGCAGTAGTTCCCAGGGTCCATGGTGGCGCTCCCTTTGTGGAGTGGGATAACCATCACTGTGTGCCATTCAGTAGGCAGAAAGCCTGAAGTGAGGCTATGATTGAACATGGTACTTAGGTGGGGTGCCAGTTCATTCTGTACTTCATGCCGAAAGCAGCCTGGGATGTTGTCGGGTCCTATGGATGCTGTGTTCTTGGCTTTGGAGAGTGCGGTCTTTACTTGTGCAGCCATGATTACAGGGGCTTTGCATTCTTCTGGTATAGTGATGGGCCCTTTGGGGGGTGAGGGAGGGTGAAGTTTACACTGAACCTATCTGCCAGGAAGTTGCCAATATCAGTTGGTTCTGTATATCTAGTGCCATTGTGCTGTAGCTCAGAGCAGATCTGAGTGTCGCCATTGAGATTCTTTATATAGCTGTAGAATGCTTTGCGATTGTCTTTAGAATCAATGGCGATTTTATTTTCAGAACTGGCTTTGGAGAATTTTATGAGGGATCTCACCTTCTTACTGAGGCTGACCAGGAAGTTCCTGAAATCAGGGTATTTTACTCTTTTTTACAACATCTTCTTCCTTCTGTTGTAGAGTTTGTTTATGGCAGGAGACCACCAGATTGGCTTCCTTTTTTTGGAGGATAGCATCTTGGTTCTGTTGGGGATGGCATGATCCATGCACTCGTGTATGTGCTTATACAGTGCATTTGTATAGGATTCAGCAGTTGTACCTCTATTTTCCATCTATATGGGTGTCATGAAGCTTGCCACTTCTGTCTCAAGAAGCATGAAGTTGAATTTGGAGAAGTTTTTTACGGTGGTTTCCTTAATGGGGATGGGGTGGGATATTGATGTCTAAGATGATTAGCTTGTGGTCGGATCTGACCATCAAAGAGTTGACCTCTGGCATGGACCATTGGTTGCCCATATTGGTAATGACCAGGTCCAGGATATTGCTGCACCTGATGGGAGTAGGGACAAGTGGATCCAGGGCATTGGAATTTATGAATTACGGAAAGCATTGAGCAAATGAGTTAGTACATGAGTAGTTTTTCCATCTGATGGTGGGGTAGTTGAAATTGCCCATTATTAGGGTATTGGGCTGTGCCTTAATATTACCCAGTATATCCAGAAATGTGGAGTGGGCATCCTGGGGCATGGCAGGGGATCTGTAACAAGCTACAACCTGGATTGCAGTCTTGCCCAGTGTTTGTTGCACTTGGATAATTTCAGATGCATTATGTTGAGCAACTAGCCTGGAGGTGTGGAATTCCTTAATGGATATGGACACACCTCCTTTAGTGTTTTGGTCCAGGTTAGGTGGCCGAAAGGTGTGGTATGAGTTAGAGCCTGGTAATGCAGGGGTGCTCTCTGGATCCTTAAGCAAGGTCTCCGTCACTGCACAGACGTCGATGTTCTCCATTTTAAGGAGTGCCTTGAGTGAGTGCATTTTGAGGTTTAGACTTCTAGCATTGAGTAGCATTACCCTCAGATTTTACTTGCTTATACCTGCTACAGTGGTGAGTTTGTTGTTTGAACCTTGCCTAAAAAGGCACTATAGGGGTGGCAAGAGCCTTTGCCAGTATCTGGAATCCCAGGGCCAAAAGGTGCAGGCCATGTCTGGCAAATCATCGTGGTCTGTCGATCACCATGGTTGCTGTTCTGCATTAATTAGGCACAAAGCTAGATATGAGGCTATGGTGAAATAGCAATTCCAGAGGGCCTGATAGGTCTTGTTTCATGCTACTGAGAAGGCATCCTGGGACATTGTCTGGGTCCATCAATGCAGTGTTCTTGGCCTTAGAAAGAGCATTGAGAACCTGTTCCCTAGTGATAGTAGGGTGAGTTATATTTGATGGTATTTCCTTAGGGGTGGTTGGGAAAGAGAGGTTTAAAGGTAGAGCTGAATTTGTTTGCCAGTAGGTTTGCTATATTTCTGGCTTAATATAGGTGACTTCCATAAGAAAGAGCTCTTCACACAATTATGTATTGCTTTTGAGGATGCGAACATAGCTAAAGAATGCCCGTGGTTGTCCTTGGCCTGGGATGCCAAATTTATCTTAAATTTGAATTTGGTAGAATGTATTTTACCTCTGCATTGTCTGTTTAGTTTGATGACAGTGGTTTTATCATGCTGGGTGCTACACCTCCTAATTTTTGCCGTATTTCCTTCCTTCCATTGCAAAGCTTATTGATGTGATTCCATCAGGGTGGCTTGTTTTTTAAGTTAGTTCTGTACTTATTCCTGGTGAGTACAGCTGCCTCTATGCAGCTATTAACATACTTTTATAGGGTTTATGTGAACAGTTCTGCTTAGGAATACAGTTGTGTTTTTTGGTAGTGTTCTCAGGGTTTACAGGGAGTGAAATTCTGCAGTTATCACATAATAGTAGGGAGTTAACCTTAGAGTAATCCCTGAACATTACAAGGTTAGCTGGGGTTCCAGGTTTTATTTTTAGTTCAAGGGAGACCATTTTGTAGTCTGACCCTGCTAGAGAGGACATTATACTAGGGCGTGTGCAGCACTTTCCCATATTAGTGAGGACCAGATCCAGTATGTGTGTGCCCCTGGTCAGTATATCAACAATCCGATTCAGGGAGTTTGTGTTTATAAAACCCAGGAATCTCTGTGCCTGCATGTTTGGTGTCATATATGATTCCTGACTAATAGTGGGGTTGGATAAGTGTTTCTAGTAAACTTAAATACATGTTATGGCTTTTCTGGGTCATATACAGAGGTGTATAGCTTGAAATAAAGTCATACAGGATGTTGCCTGTGTTGATTTAAACGTGGAAAACCTCAAGTGCATTGTCCTGTTTGACCAGCCTTGAGATATATTTAGTTTTGATGTAAATTGGACACCTCCACCTTTAGTCCCGGTCTGCTTAGTAGCTGATCTAAATGTGTGGAAATCATTATAACCTTACACTGTTAGTGAGCTTTCTGCAGGTTTAAACCATGCCTCAGTGACTGTATGGATGTCAGCATTCTCTATGGTGGAGAGCTTGTAAGGAGTGGAGGTTTTGTTTAGACTCCTAACTTTAAGCAGTAAAACCTGTAGATTTTCTTGTTTTTTCTCTGCTATGTTGGAAGTGCTTTCAGTTTGGAATTGCCTAAAAAAGGCACTATGGGGAGGACAGTGTTCAAAAGCCAAGAGAGGAGCGATGCTAACCATCCCTGCCAAAGCAGCATGGTCTGTTGATCATCTCCTTCCATTCTGACAAATATTTCACCCCTTTAATCAACACCAGAAACTAATCTAGTTTATTAAAGTCAGTCATGTTCTGCTCATATTGTAGCATCATCCTAGGAGAAATTAAAATGCTGCCCACTGATAGCCTCATATCGGCCTGGAACACATATTCTCAAAGCTCCATGATGTGTCTCTTCATATTGTCAAGGGAAGTATGTCTCAGGTCATTTACACCCACATGAACTGTGATTGAGTCATACTGGTACTTGTGGTCCAATGACCTGACTGCATGTGTAATGTGGTGGATCCTGGCCCCTGAGAAGCAACTGATTGTGACTTTCCCCTTATTCAGCCTGGTGAGAGTAACATCACTGTTTCTAACAATGGAGTCTCCAGTGTCCAGAATGTTGGATTGAGTGACTTAACTTAGTATCTTAGAAATAGAGGCTCCAAGAGATGTGGCTGTATGTGTTAATTTTTGTGTTGTTTTGAAAAAGTGTGATCAGGACTGCTGAGGATATTTGTTACATGTACTTCATCTAGGAGGTCTTTGAGGTCTAGAAAGGTTACATTTAAGTGCCTCAGCATATGTGAGTTTATGAGCATGCTTTGTACTGTGTGTAATGGGTATGGCATGGATACTACTGGCAACCTGATTGATATTAGGAGTGCTTTTATGTAAGAGTTTGGGGTCCAGTGGTTTTGTGTAAATGCATCTCTCAAGTACCTTATTGGTTTGTTTGAGAATGAGCTGGTTGTCAGTAAACACGAGGCAATTTCCACATTGCCTCAGAATGTTAACGTCTACCAAGTTGGTAACAGAGATAGTAAAAACAGAGACGGTAGCAAAGTTCATATACATGGCAACAGGCCCCCATTTTATTGATTAGACATTAGCTGTGAGAATATAAAGTAATGTCAGGAGTATCTGGTTTCCAACTCTGAGGACTTTCCACTGCAAAATTGTTGCCCTGTCTGTAACTAGGTATTGGTAAAATTTCAAGCTGGCTTTTGCAGAAAATAAAATGGCAACTCATATTGTCTGTGTCTATACCGAGCACTGCCAAACACTTGAGGGGAAACTACTCAAGTAGACCCTGATTATTTATGGATGGAGTATTTAGGGAGATATTCTGAAGTTAGATTAGACAGCAGATAATGAAGAATTAGCCTTGTCAAGAATGATGAAAAGAAGGGATTCACCTGATTGGCTGCTGCCTGGCTACGACTAGTGTATGTCTCACCACAGCTTCACGTTGCTGGGATACAATGCCCCTTTGCTCCTTCTCTCAACAGAAGCAAAAAGTAGTACCAATCTCATGATGAGAAGCAGGCAACAGGTTCTTTGATGATCAACAGTCTATAGGCTTGTTACAGCCTTTTTCTGTTAGTTAACTTGAACAGAAATCAGGAAGGTCCTACACAGACACTCACTGTCCATTCAAAGATAGTCAAGAATCAATACCCTCGAGGGGCGTGGCCAAGGATGAACACAGGATAGCAGCAGATTTCTTCAGCTCCACCAATTTCATTACATTGACAGGAATTAATTACTTAAAAAATTAATTCTTGAAGTAATTTTCTTTCTAAATATGTTTGTTTTATATAGTTCTTGAACTATATCTAAAAAAGAAAGGAAATCTTAATAATATTCCTGTCAGAAATTACTTTGGAAATTTTCCTGTCAGTTTATCAGTCTGAAATGAGTTCCAGTAAGACAAATTCTCAAGACTCCAGCATCAAGAAAGAACTTCAGTCTCTGATAATTATAGTCCAGCAACTTACTGCTAAGATGGATAAAATGGATACTAAAATAGACACTTTCATAGAAAAACTACAAAACAAATAGACTTGTTACATATGGACCTGCAACAACAGAAGATCCAGATGACAGGCATAGAAGAAGCTGTGAATGACATGGAAAATAAAATACAAGAAGAGGGAATCAACATTGAGTTTCTGCTGAAACAAAATACACATTTACAAGCAAAGCTGGATGACCTGGAAAATAGATCTAGGCGCAATAACATTAGGATTTTTGGACTGCCAGAAAATATTGAAGGTAACAATATTACTTCTTTTTAACAACATGGCTCCCTAAAACTTTAGATTTACCAGAAGCATTCTCTTTTGGTATCGAAGAGCACATAGATCTATAGCTAATACTAACTCTAACAAAACTATCCTAGATCAGTTATAGTTAGATTTCTATCATCTTTTGATAAAGAGATGGTTCTTAAATATGCTTGGGCTAAAGC